>NC_041221.1:109929602-109936187 GCF_002837175.3 Physeter macrocephalus
AAAAAAAAAAAAAAAAAAAAAAAAAACAGAGTGAATGGGGGAGGCCAGCTAGGAAACCACTGCAAAAGTCTAGGTGGGCAAAATTGTTGCTATGATTAGGGTGGTGGCAGTTGAGGTGTGGAAAAGCAGATGAGTGTAGAACGTCGGCAAGATCTGCTAAAGGATCAGTAACAGGGTGAAGGAGGAAGTAGGCATGTGGGGATCTCCCGTAAGTGTCTCGTTCGCACAGTGGATAGACGGTAGGGCCAATCACCAATATGAAAGCAAGGAAAAAGGACCAGGTGGTTTTGCTCTGAATTGTATTTTGTTTTGCTTGGGGGAGGGTGGAGTAGGGTAGAGATCTTGTGTTTTGTTTGGGCATAAGTTTCAGGCATCTGGCGGTATCTGGGTGGAGACGTTGGGAAGGCAGTAGGTATAAATAAGCCAATAAAGTTCTGGCTGAAGAAAGCAGTTGAGAGGCATCAGGCTGTTTGCAGATAGTTACTGAAGCAATGGAAGTCGATGTGAAGAGCGATGTGAAGAACTGCAGAAGAGCTGGAGACCAAGCCTAGGGGGCCACCTGCTGAAGAGGAAACTCAGCAGCAGCTCACGGCAGGGGTGCACCTCTCAGCTTTTCAGTCTCAGTTTTGTTTTTTTTTTTCTTTTTTTCGGTATGCGGGCCTCTCACTGCTGTGGCCTCTCCCGTTGCGGAGCGCAGGCTCCGGACTCACAGGCTCAGCGGCCATGGCTCACGGGCCCAGCCGCTCCGCGGCACGTGGGATCTTCCCAGACCGGGGCACGCACCCGCGTCCCCTGCATCGGCAGGCGGACTCTCAACCACTGCACCACCAGGGAAGCCCTCGGTCTCAGTTTAAATGCACCTCCTCCAAAAGCATCTTGTGAGCACCAGTCAGTGCAAGTCCCTGTGCTGACTCTTGCTGCCCCATTGGTTTCCTTCTTACAGCACACTGAAATTTCAAGCAACGTATTTGTATTTCTTTACTTGACTGATGCTGCCACTAAACCCCACTGAGCAAGAAGCATGTTTGTTTTATCTACTAGTAGCTCTCCAGAGCCCACCACATGGCCTGGCACATAGTATGTGTTCAGAGATACTTGTCTGAATGAAGGAGTGAAGGAGGCACCCAATCCATCAACCAGTCAATCAGCTGAAGCTGTAAGAAGGAGATGAGGAGAGCCTTGTCCACCAGCCAATGGGGCAGAGAAGGCTCCAATAGGGAAGAAGAGGTCAGCAGGATGGATTGCTGCTAAGGCCGGATAAGATGGATCTAGCTACGTCCAAGTCACTGAGAGCTGTATACTGATACCAGCTTGAGCCAGACAGAAATGGGTTGAGGAGTAGGGATACCTCCCAGGCCTGGGGCCTTGGCTTTAGGCTGCAACGGCTTCCCTCACATTCACCTGAACCCAGACCCCGGGCCTTAAGTCACAACACACACAAACCCCTGCGATCAGCCCAGCCGTGGGCCCAAGTCCAAAGGGCTCAGCTATACCAGCATCATAATCTCTAACCCTAGTGGCCCCGAGCTTCTGGACTCAGCCTTCCAGCCTCAGGCAGTCAGACGAGTGAGAGCAGCTGAGAAGTTTCTGATCACCGCAAAGAGACATTCCTACACAGATCCCTCCATTCATTTCTCTGACATTGTTTTTTATGGAATGAAGCAAGTGACCCACACTCCAACAAAATTTCTTAATCAAATAGGCTGGGGGAATGGAGGGCAAACCCCAATCAAGTGGTCAGGGCATCTTCACTGCAGGGCATCTCAGGGTTCCAGCTGTGAGGGAGCATCTGTAGCCCGGGCGCCCCACACAGGAGCCAGTGTCTGCTTGTCTGCACTGTGAGCTGGCTTGGTTTTCCCAAATTGTTCATTTTCATCTTTTCCCTCAGTAAAAATACATGTTCATTGTAACTGATGGTAGTGTCATTCCTGACAAGACTGGGCTCCTGGGCGGGGGGAAGGGACCCTCCTCTGCCCGATGCCTGTGCATGTTCTCTGTCCACAGTCGGAGGCCTTCATTCATCTGTGCAGCAGCTCACTGGGAGCTGTGCTGGAGACGGGGCACGTGAGACTCAGAACCTGCCATCAGACCACTCTGCTCCCACGCCCAAATCCCTCACCCCCAGAGTGACATCCCCGCTCCTTACCCTGGCCTGCAGGGCCCCCAGAACCCGGGCATTCCCACTTCAGGCCTCATAATCCCCAGCTCTCCCTTTCTTTTTTTTTTTTTTTTTTTTTGTTAAAGTTATATATTTATTTATTTATTTTTTTTTAATTTTTGGCTGCTTTGGGTCTTCGTTGCCACACGTGGCTCTCTCTAGTTGCAGCGCGCGGGCTTCTCATTGCGGTGGCTTCTCTCGTTGCGGAGCACAGGCTCTAGGCGCACGGGCTCAGTAGTTGCGGCTTGCGGGCGCTAGCTAGAGCGCAGGCTCAGTAGCTGTGGCGCATGGGCTTAGTTGCTCTGCGGCATGTGGGATCTTCCCGGACCAGGGCTTGAACCTGCATCCCCTACATTGACAGGCGGATTCTTAACCACTGCACCACCAGGGAAGTCCCTCCCCAACTCTCCTTGTTTTCTTCCCAGCTCCGGCCACACCGGCCTCCTTGCTGTCCCTCAGACCTGACCAGCGTCTCTGGCCTCAGGGTTTCTGCACCCACACGTGCCTCTCTGATGCACTTCAGTCAGCTGTCCTCTCATCACAGGCCTTCCCCAACCCCCTGGTAGAGTCCTGGCGCTGTCACTCACTCTGACACTGCAGGCACTCCCTTCCCATCCCTGCTTCATTTTTCTCCACAGCACTTAGTACTACCCGATGATACCTCGTGTTTGCATTTATTTCCTTGTATATGTATCACCAGTCTTTATTAGTCTCTTGCACTAGAATACAGGTTCCATGCAGGCAGGGACTTCGGCTCTCCTGTTGACTGAAGTAACAGTGCCCGCTCATAGGAGGCTCCCAGATATGTGAGTAACAGTGAACACCATCTTGGAGCTCACGGTTCTTTGGAGGATGCAAAGGAAACAGGGAATGACTGACAGTGGGGCCACAAAAGGAGGTGGACAGGGGCCCCTTGCGACACCCTCAAGTGGGAGCATCAGAAGACGTGGCCAGAAGTCACATCTAAGCAGAAAGCTGCGGGATAAGTGGGAACGATGCAGGCAAAGAGCAGGGGGCAGGAGGAGAGTGCTGTGGGCACGGCGGTACCTGCCAGGTCCCCGTGGAGGGCAGGCACCGGGACAGCAAGGAGGAGGAGCTGATGAAGGCCCCAGCTGAGCCCCGCCCCTGTGTGTTCATTGGAACTGGTTGGCTGCGTCTTGTTACTCCTGTGCCATTTTCCAATTAAATTGCTTCAGTAGGGAAAAAAGCTACCATTTATAAACACCATCACAGGAAATCATTAAAAAGCAGCCATTTCATTATGCCTGCTACATTTGCAAACTTGCATTAGCAACCCAGAGGTTTTCTTGAGCTGGATTTTATATACAGAGTTTGCTGCAGTATATTTGCCGATCTCCACTTAAGAAAACAGGAGTATTCCCTTCATCAAAACGCACTTCTGTTTTCAAACCCCACTCATCACAGCCTGGCTGCCCCCTCGATAAGCTGGCGCCAGGGCACGGTCCTCAGAGCCTGGAGGAGTAAACCAGCAATTTAGAAAGTGTTTTGACTTACCTAAGCAGTCATATACAGCAGAAAGGTCCCAGTGGTGTCACACTGCATCTTAAAATAAATTGCATTACCTCTGTTCAAACCTGGTCACATAATAGTTTGTAAAGTGAAGGTGATTAAGTAGACAAAGATAAGGTAGGAATTATGAGTTGGGATTCCTATTTCGTAATTTGGCAGAGAGTTCTAGTTCAAAGGGAGGCTGCATATCCTAACTAACATGCTTTGTTCACTTACTTTGTGTTGAGCATTTACATGCATCCTCATGTTCAATCCTCAGCCTTGAAGGAGGCCCTGTAAATCTCCTCATCTGTAAAACTGGGATGACAGAGTTCAGAGAGGGCAAGTCATTTGTCGAAGACCGCACAGCTAAGCAATTGTCTTTGTTGTTGCCGCCCGTGTTTCTATAGATGGCTGTGCTTCTACACACCCCTGCTTAAATGGTGAAGCATGCTTATGGATGGTGTGCTCCGCTTAACTGCCCTCTTTTGAGGTCTCTAGTACTGGTGGCAGAATTTAGGGAGCAGCTGTCTGATTACAGCACCTGGCTTACTAGCAGAGTATTTGTTGTTCGCTGAGATCTTGCAGGTCTCCATCTTAGAAACAACACCCTTAGACCAAACCATTCTGGGTGTTACAGTAGAGCCGAGCACAGATGTGTGAGATGGGCTCAGCGTTGCGTCATGCGTGTTAGTGTTTGTGGGGTGCGCTCCCTCTAGCAGGCTGTCTTCCCAACTCTGTTCATGGAACAGCACAGCTTGTCTGGAGCAATTGTCTGTAAACCAAACAAAATCCCTGACCTGATGGACCTTTGCACAGGCTGTGATGGGTTCTGCTCCTGTGTTTTGAGATCTTTTCTGGTTTTAGGTGAGAAATTCTTATTTTTGTGGAATTTAGCAATGCTGAACTATTAAACCCTTAGCGAGGACAGGAAGCATATGATACCATGTTTGCTGGTGTGATCATTTAGATAGAGATTTCCTCCTTGTGCGTAGTTTTTGGAGGACAACCAAGGAAGAATTTACACATGAAACCTGGCTATTTGGCGTGACTGTGACTGTGAAATATGTTTAATGTTGAAGCCAGATTTTCCTGGCTTAATGACCCATGAGACTTAAAGGCTTCAGGAGAAATCTTCCAAAGTGTCGAGCAGCCCCTCGCAGTGGGGACAGAGCGGGGGTCGGGGCAGGGAAAGCAGTTCCGCCTTCTCTAAAAATGATTTCTGCAGAGTGGGAGAGAAGTGTTTACAAAGGCAGGGCAGCCTGTCCAGAGAAAACTGGATTTTTGTTAGGAATGAGGCACCAAGTAGGCAGTTATATTCCAGCAGAGAATTTTTAGAGGAGAATCAGATCATTGGTAACCTGATTCTGAAACTTTGAGAAACCAGTCCCCAGGTTGGAAAAGTTAGACAGGACTGAAACTAGTTACCCTGAATTGACGATGGAACAGCCCAAGCCCTGTGTTGCTTTTGTTTTTCTTCTCCTTACTTTAACTGGGCAGCTTAATTTATCCCAAGAGGTTCATGATGTCGGTCATCCCTGAGAACCAAGCCCAGGGAAGGCTTAGAAGTTTCAAACATTGACTCATGGGGGGCTCTCTTTGGAGACTGTGTGCTTCCTCCCGGGGATCTGAGCCTGGTCAAACAAGGCCTGTCTGTGAATGTTAGCAGGGCCGAGTGGCCAAGGAGGCCACCTAATATCATTCCAGAACTTTCCTTACAGAGTAACCAAGCTTGAGAGTGGGAAAGATTATGGCTCCACTTCACTTTGTGGTACTTTGAAATAGTTCCCTCAAACTCTACTGTTCAGTAATTTTTCAGCGCCCCAAAGAGACTTAGAGTTTAAGATAGATATGGAAAGGCATTGATCCGCCACGTTTGCTCAGAATGAGCTCCCATGATTGTTAGGTTCATGAACTCCTTTCCTAAGATAAGCAGCCTTTATTTTCTAAGCAGACCATGTCTTCTCAGGTTGGATTGTTTTTTGGGTTGTTTGGAACTCATGACATCTTTTTCCTTAAAACCAGTGTCATAGAGGAGTGTTAGCTGCCCAGACCAGCCCCAGAAACCTATTTCGTCTATAATGGTAATAAAGTACGACCTCACTAGTGTTACTGCAGCCCACCCATCGCTGTGGACATTGTTTTTGTGAGAAGAGGTTCTGCAGACCACATTCGCGTGCCACAAGCACATTTTCCAAGTTGATGATACTTGGTCAGTGAGCAGTCTAACAAAACCTGATACTTTTTTTTTTTTTTTTTTAGTGATTCAGCATTTTTATTGATTATATTCCATTAAAAGTTATTATACAATAATGGCTGTAATTCCCTGTGCTGTGTGATATATCCTTGTCACTTATCTATTTTATATATAGTAGTGGTTTTTTTTGGAGTATAATTGCTTTACAATGGTGTGTTCGTTTCTGCTTTATAACAAAGTGAATCAGTTATACATATACATATGTTCCCATATCTCTTCCCTCTTGCGTCTCCCTCCCTCCCACTCTCCCTATCCCACCCCTCTAGGTGGTCACAAACCACCGAGCTGATCTCTGTGCCATGCGGCTGCTTCCCACTAGCTATCCACCCTACATTTGGTAGTGTATATATGTCCATGCCGCTCTCTCACTTCGTCACAGCTTACCCTTCCCCCTCCCCATGTCCTCAGGTCCACGCTCTAGTAGGTCAGTGTTTTATTCCCGTCCTACCCCTAGGCTCTTCATGACATTTTTTTTTTCTTAGATTCCATATATATGTGTTAGCATACGGTATTTGTTTTTCTCCTTCTGACTTACTTCACTCTGTATGACAGACTCCAGGTCCATCCACCTCACTACAAATAACTCAGTTTCATTTCTTTTTATGGCTGAGTAATATTCCATTGTATATATGTGCCACATCTTCTTTATCCATTCATCTGT
>NC_041221.1:109936632-110031582 GCF_002837175.3 Physeter macrocephalus
AGCATTCTTTCATGTGTTTGTTGGCCATCTGTATATCTTCTTTGGAGAAATGTCTATTTGGGTCTTCTGCCCATTTTTGGATTGGGTTGTTTGTTTTTTTGATATTGAGCTGCATGAGCTGCTTGTGTGTTTTGGAGATTAATCCTTTGTCAGTTGCTTCATTTGCAAATATTTTCTCCCATTCTCAGGGTTGAAAACTTGATACTTTTAAAAATTAGCTTAGAAAAAGTCTTTCATTACCTTTACACGTTCAGCTCATGCGGTCTTTATCGAGTACCACTCCGTGCCTAGTGTTGTGAGCGTCTAGGAACACAGGGATGGATGAACAGAGTCCCTGCTCCCCAGAGCCAGACTTCGGAGGGTCCATGTGTCAGGTTATAAGTAATTATGGAGAATGCGATGCCTCAAAGAAAGAAGTAAATACGAGACTCTAGGTAATCGGGGAAGACTCACTGGAAGAGCAGATTTTAAGGCAAAGCTTTAAAAAGAACCATTATGAAAAGAGAATGAGGGGCTTCCAAACTAGGCAGACACATAACCATTCACTGTGACGTGAATGCCGAGCCCCAGGAGTAAGTACGTTTGAAGTTGGGACCATATTTTGGAGCAGATTCGTTCTGGTAAATGCACGTTGTTTGGAATCAAAGGACCAGGGGAATATTTCTAACATCTAGCCTATTTAGGTATATTTTTATTGGGGTTAAGGTTCTTACAGGGGGTTCAACAAAAGTAGAGGCAGCCTTTAACACCGTATTCAAAATGAACCAACTCTGGTATGGTTTATTGCGTACAGCACTGGGGATAGGTCTAATTGATCCTGAGAGGAAAGAGGAAAACCAGCTTTGCCCACTAGTATGTGTTTAACCAAGAAAGCATGCTGGTGAGGCCTCATTTCCATAGCCATGAATGTCCTCTGGCCTCCTTTCCAGATTTCCCAGGTGCTTGGGTCTTCCCTCAGACAGCAACATAAAAAACTTAAGACTCTGGGTTCTCATTAGAAAAATAGACCCTGAGCTGTCTTTTCTCCAGCTGCTATAAGTCTAACTGGGGGAAGTTGCGTTTGCAAAAGATGGCCCACCCAGGCAGGAGCTGCAGACTCTTGACAGCGGTGGACAGCAGATGGGGTGAGGAAAGCAGGCAGAACAGTGGAGCACCATGGCCTGACGAGTCCAAAGGGGCAGCTGCTGGCCACTCAGCCCATTGCTGTCATGGGAAGAGCTGGGCCCGGTATTTCCTGACCTTCTCATTTTACAGGAATAGTTGTAAATTCTAATAATTTTTAAATGCTGGCAATTAATTCAAAAATGTTTTTTAAAAAAGGCTGCGCCAGTTATGAAACCCTGCCATCCAAACAAAACACATCTTTGGCTGCAGGGGGCTAGTTTGCATCCTCTGGTTGAAGGGGAGATGTCCCTTCCATTTATTCTTTTTTATCCTCTGTTTCATCTCTACAGCAAATTAGACAGCTAGAAGGCAGAGTGCCAAGATTGTGTGAGCTTAGCCTTGCCCAGAATTCCCTTTACGTTGTACTTGAATGGTCTACAGCTTAAATTTAATTGAAAGTTAGTATCAGAAGAAACCATATGAAATCTGCATATGTGGGAAATTGTGGCTGAAAAGACTCTCAGTCACATCGCTTCACACCACATATGAGGTCCCAGGTACCTAAACTCTTTTAGCATGTAATTGTTAAAAACACATTGAGTCCCTTGTGCAACTGGAATGCTTCCTCCTTTCCGACAGGAGATCATTCATTTCTGCCCTGGCTGCCAGGGAGCACGGCACTAAGTAGAAGAGTCAGCGCTAGCAGCTGTGTTCACCTTCATTTTGCTTCCTCAGCCTTTCCCTGGTTCCAGTCATTGTGTTTTTCCCTTATTCGTGGTTGCTTTCTATGTGCTACCTCAAATTCATTTTTATAAAGATATAACCTCTGGTAGAGGAATGAGTATTTGCTGCAAAGGACATCCTCTTTGTCCCATGGACACAGAACCGAGCCATTAGCTTTACTTTACAAAGCACGGCATAGCCTGAGGTGCCGTAGAGGGTCTGCCTCGTGTGACCCTTCACACCGGAGTTCCATGTCAAGTGTGCAGTGCAGTGGCACTACGTATATTCACAGAGCTGTGCAACCATCACCAATATCCATTTTCAGAATTTTCTTATCCTCCCAAACAGGAATTCTGTATTCATTAAACAATATTGCCCCATTCGCCCAACTACTGTAACCTCTCTTCTCTCTTTTTTTTTGTATTTTTAAAAAATTAATTAATTAATTAATTAATTTTTGGCTTTGTTGGGTCTTCGTTGCTGCACGCGGGCTTTCTCTAGTTGCAGTAAGCGGGGGCTACTCTGCGTTGCGGTGCGTGGGCTTCTCATTGCGGTGGCTTCTCTTGTTGCGGAGCACGGGCTGTAGGCGTGCAGGCTTCAGTAGTTGTGGCACGTGGGCTCAGTAGTGGTTCGCGAGCTCTAGAGCGCAGGCTTAGTAGTTGTGGCGACATGGGCTTAGTTGCTCTGCGGCATGTGGGATCTTCCTGGACCAGGGATCGAACCCATGTCCCCTGCATTGGCAGGCAGATTCTTAACCACTGTGCCACCAGGGAAGTCCCTCTTCTACTTTCTATGAATTTGCCTATTCCAGGTACCTAATATAAATGGAATCATATAATATTTGTCCTTTTGTAACTGACTTATTTCACTTAGCCTAATGTTTTCAAGGATCATCCATGTTGTAGCAGTATCATAATTCTGTCCCTTTTTAAGGCAGAATAATATTCTGTTGTGCGTTTATACCACATTTTGCTTATCCATTCATCTGTCAACAGATACTTGGATTATTTCCATCTTTTGACTATTGTGAATAATGCTGCTGTGAACATTGGCATACAAGCATCTGTTTGAGTCTATGCTTTCAGTTTTTTGGACTATGTACCTAGGAGTGGAATTGCTGGGTCATATGGTAATTCTATGTTCAACTTTTTCAGGAACCACCAAACTGTTTTCTACAGTGGCTGCACCACTTTACATTCCCACCAACAATGTGCAAGGGTTACAGTTTCTCCATATTCTTGTCAACACTTGTTGTTTTCTCTTGTTGTTGTTGTTTTTGATAACTACCATCCTCTCCGTAGTGTCAATCTTGCCTTTAATCCATGCTGACAGTATCTTCCTTTTGGGGAGTCTATGAACATTTAATGTAGTTAATGATCGATTGATTGTGGGTCTTTCAGTTTACTATTTGTTTTCTGTTTGCCCCTTCTGAATTTTTTGTTCTTCTATCCATCCTGTCTTCCTTCTTTTGGGTTAACTGCATAGTGTTTAGAATTTTATTTTATTTATTGGTTTCCGGCTATGCCTCTTTATCGTTATTTTCTAGTGATTGTTCTAAGAATTACATTATACATCGTGAATTTTTCCCAGTCCACTCACAGTTAATATTCCTCCTTTAATTCTGATATACGTCCCTCTTTTGCCTCTCCTGGGAAACAACGGCTATGGGTAGGTACCCTCACAGGCTTGGCTGAGCTGGCCTGTTCTTGTCCACACAGCAGTACTTGTTTTGGGTTGAAGCAGTGTGGTGAAGATAGCCCTGGACACAGAAGGCCAACACTGTAGTTCGAGCCCTGCCCCCCACCCATTGTGCAGCCGTGGGTGAGTAACTGGGTGTCTTCAAGTCTCAGATTCCTCCTCTGTGGAGCGAGGCTTACCACCTTCCTGCTGGGGTGGAACTTGATGATGTATCTGAAAGCTCTTTCTGAAGTGTCAAGAGTGCTGATCAAACCAGAGTCACAGTGATCATCACCTAAATGAGGAGCCTTTTTTTTTTTTTCATTGTAGTAAAAAACGCATTACATAAAATTTACCATCTTAACCATTTTTAAGTGTACCAGTCCGTACTGTTAGTTATATTCACATTGTTGTGCAACAGATCTCCAGAACTTTTTTTATCTTGCAAAATTGTACCCATCAAACAATACCTGCCCCGTCCCCCCTCCTTCCAGCCCCTGGTAACCACCTTCCTACTTTCTGTCCCCTATGCATTTGACTACTTTAGATAGCTCATATAAGTGGAATCATACAGTATTTGTCTTTTAGTAACTGCCTTATTTCACCTAGCTTAATATCCTTAAGGTTCATCCATGTTGTAGCATGTGTCAGAATTTCCTCCCTTTTTAAGGCTGAATAATATTCTGATGTATGTATATACCACACTTGGTTTATCCATTCATTCACCGATGGACACTTGGGTTATTTCCATCTTTTGGCTATTATGGACGTGATATACAAGGATCTGTCTGAGGGCCTACTTTCCATTCTTTTGGGTATGTACCCAGCAGTGGAATTGTTGGATCACATGGTAGTTCTATTTTTAATTTTTGAGGAGCTGCCGTACTGTTTTCCAAAGCAGTTGCACCATTTTACTATTCCCACCAACAGTGCACAAGGACCCCAATTTCTCCACTTCCTCACCAATACCTGTTATTTTCTGTTGTTGTTGATATAGTAGCCATCCTAATGGGCCTGAGATGATATTTCATTGTGGTTTATAAATGAGGCACTTTCTGTTTGTTCTGGAACTCTCGGTCCCTTGTCAGTTTATCTTGCTCCTCTGGTCCCGTAACTTAAACTTCGGGTCTTTTTTTTTTTTTTTTTTTTTTTTTTTGTGGTACGCGGGCCTCTCGCTGTTGTGGCCTCTCCTGTTGCGGAGCACAGGCTCCGGACGCGCAGGCTCAGCGGCCATGGCTTACGGGCCCAGCCGCTCCGCGGCATGTGGGATCCTCCCAGACCGGGGCGCGAACCCGGTTCCCCTGCATCGGCAGGCGGATTCTCAACCACTGCGCCACCAGGGAAGCCCTCGGGTCTTTTATAAAGACTCCAACTACCTGGGCCTTCAGTGTTGAAGCTCCAGTGCCTGGCAGGGCCCATACCATGCAGGGCATTGGAGGCCAAGGGAAGGAACTGAGGATTTATTCAAAGTCTATATTTAGAAGAATATGCTACCAACTGAAAGATAAGGCCACCCTGTATCGAGTAGCATTGATGGTTGGGTGCATGGTGGTGAGTGATTGGTGCTATGCCACAGCACCAACAGGGGACCCAGAATATCTGCTTCTGCCAGCCTGGCCACCCTGTCCTACTGTGAGGCCCCAAACTGGGAACACTGACAAAAGACAGCCAAGGGTCGCCTGATTACTGGTGGGGCTTATGTAAAACCAGTGGGTAATAGGCAGGAGTGTGTGGGGTTCATCATCCAGCCTGTGTGATACACATTGGGCTTCCTAAGACCAAGGAAAGCATTTATAGCCCTCCTAGGTATGAATAGAATATGCTCCTGAGCTGTTTGCAGTCTGCATGTTAATTTAAATGCCTTCCTCCATCTTCCTTTTTATTTATTTATTTATTTATTTATTTGGTTGCACCAGGTCTTATTTGCAGCTCGTGGGCTCCTTAGTTGTGTCACGCGAACTCTTAGTTGCGGCATGCATGTGGGATCTAGTTCCCTGACGAGGGATCGAACCCGGGCCCCCTGCATTGGGAGTGTGGAGTCTTATCCACTGCGCCACCAGGGAAGTCCCCCCTCCGTCTTCCTTATGCTCCATCCTATACTTGCATCATGCTGTCTGTGGTTACTTTCCCCAGGGTGGTGGGAGAGAGTACTGTGGCTTTTGCCACGTACATCTGTGAGCCTCTCAGAGTTGAAAGTCTCATGCTCATCTCTGTACCCTGCTTCTAGCCTGAGGCCAGGGCTCAGCAACTGATTAAAGAATGAGAAAGAAAGACTGATCAGGTCCCTACACTTGCCTCCTGTTCCCTGTATACCAACATCCTCAGGACACAGCCTGGTGGCACGTCTCCAGTCCTGCTGTGAAAACCCCTCAGAAGACATGTCCAGGGTGATCATTGCATCAGGTGGGGCCGTGCTAGGGAACTCCTTTTTTTTTGTCGCGGAGCACAGGCTCTGGACGCGCAGGCTCAGCGGCCATGGCTCATGGGCCCAGCCTCTCCGCGGCATGTGGGATCTTCCCGGACCGGGGCACGAACCCATGTCCCCTGCATCGGCAGGTGAACTCTCAACCACTGCGCCACCAGGGAAGCCCTAAGGAAATCCTTATGAATGGCTGAATAGAGACATCTTCCTTCCTCATCCCACTCAGGAATAATGCAAATAATTCAGGGGTGTGTGTTAACTGCAGCTCAGGGTACCAGGAAACACTGCACCTCAAGGTAAATGACCCTTTGAAGAAACTCTCCATTTGTTACCCTGGAATTAAGTGTGCTCTGGAGATAGTTTCATTAGCGTGTGTGGGAACTAAGGAGTGCTGCTCCTGGCTCTGGACCTCCTGGTCTTGAGTTGGTGATGGGCACCTGCCGTCCGTCTCCAGAGGGCTTCGGCAGTGGTGATTGTCCTCCTGTTGTCAGCAGTTCAGGGCATGGTCCATACTGGGGACAAAAAGCATAAGGTGGATGTAAAACATGCTGCTGTTGACAGTCTATTTCTAGTCTTGCTGGCTCTTAAATATATAATGATGTGGTATTTATATTTGGTCATTTAAAAAATAACTTTTGATTGCCTATCCTGTGTTGGAGATGAAATGAGGAGGAAGGTCAAAGTCCCTTCTTTCTTGAAGCTTACACTTTAGTAGAGGAGAGATGACAGACACATAGGTCAGAGCAGATAGTGATAATTGCCATGGAGAAGATAGGATAATAGGGCAGGGACTAAGGGGGAAGAGATGGAGCCCCATGCTTTAGACAGAGAAGAGCTTGGTGAGGAGGTGGCATTTGAGCTGAGAGCTGAATGTAAGAGGAGATTTGGGTAGAATTCAGTCTCAGAAGAGGGAACAACAAAGGAAAAGGAAGGCTTGGGGCAGATGAGAGGTTGGCATCTTCCAGGGATGGAGAGAAGGCAGGAGCGTGAACACAGCATAGTGATGCGGGGGAAGGTGGACAGATGAGGCAAGGACCAGAGAAGCCAGTGGTTCCCACCCCGACTACATGTTAGGGTTATCTGAGGAGCCTAAAAAATTTTCCAGTGCCAAAGCTCCACCGCTAGAGATTGTGATTTAATTGGCCTGGGTGTGGCCTGGACATTGGTGTTTTGAAAAAGCTCCCCAGGAATTTCCGCGGTACAGCCTGGGTTGAAACATCAACAGAGTTGATCGTGCAGAGCCTTAGAGACTCTGGTGAGGAGTTTAGACTTTAGTTGAATGGTAGTGGGAAGCCATGTAACGGTTTGGGCCAGGGGAGTAACATGATCCAGCTTATGTCCTTAAGAGACTCACTGTGGCTACGGTGTTGGGGACTGGAGGTAGGACGTTGTTCAGGTGGTTCAGTTAAGAAATGATGGTGGCTCGGACTAAGGCTGGTGTCGGTGGAGATGGTAAGAAGAGGTCAGTTTGGGGATATGTTTTGGAGGTTGCAGTCAAAAAATGGATTGGATTTGGGGTGTGAAGCAAAAGGAAATCAAGGTTGCCAGAGAGTTAACCGGAGTAACTGGGAGGATGGCAGTGCTGTTCACAGAGCTGGGAGAGATGGGGAAAACAGGTTGGAGAGGAGGGGGAGTCATTGTGTTCATTGGTTGCAGTGAAAGCTTCACACTTCTCTTTTGTCTAGATTTAGGCAACTTGTAGACAGAGGCAGTCAAATAAAGTTGCCCAGAATATTCTGAGAAATCCTCTTACTGTAATGCTGAGAGTTTTCTTGAAGTCTTCCACAAGTGAGCGCCAAAGGCAATGGACTATTTTAGGGCATGGAACCTGCCATGAGAAGGGAAGAGGAGGGAAGTGTGAAGACATTAAGCTTCTTTCATCCAGGAGTCAAGCCGGGTGTAAGGGAAAGGTGTACTTTGATAAATTGCTGTCGTTAACACCTGTCTTGCTCTAAGAACTGAATGGCATAGTGATACATAGAATCCAAAATAGGTTGACCTATTTATATTTGACTTAAGGGGATTTTTGCCCCCCAAAAATTATCTTTTAAGATATGTCTAGTTCACATTAAGATTATAATTAATTCTTCTACCTGGACTAAGCCCTGGGTGTCTAGCAATTAAAAGTAACCCAGGGGCTTCCCTGGTGGCGCAGTGGTTGAGAGTCCGCCTACCGATGCAGGGGACACGGGTTCGTGCCCCGGTCCGGGAGGATCCCACATGCCGCGGAGCGGCTGGGCCCGTGAGCCATGGCCGCTGAGCCTGCGCGTCCGGAGCCTGTGTTCCACAACGGGAGAGGCCACAACAGTGAGAGGCCCGCGTACCGCAAAAAAAAAAAAAAAAAAAAAAGTAACCCAGACTTTTAAGTCAGAATCAAATTATTAGAATTTCTTACAAGACATTTACATGGAGAACAATATGGAATTTGTTAGAATAGTTTGTTTTCCCCCTGATGGAAGAAGTGGTATAAATTGCAGTGGTAGAGCCTGTTGATTGGTTATATCAGGGAAAAATGTCCTGATTATAAGCTCGCTGAGGGCAAGAACTGTCCCTTATACAGCTGCTATTTTTTTTTAAACATCTAGTGTCTCTGCTCACTCTGGATTTTTTTTGTTTTTTTTTTCGTTTAGTAAACTTATGAGATCTTTTTAGCTGAAACTTTTTCTGAAATCAGTCCTCATCTGAATGGCTGAGCAGCAAGGTTGACCAGAAGTCCTAACAGCCCCTCTGGGACACTTCTTTGTTCTTACTAGAGAAACTTGAGATGTGGCTGCCTCTGAGTGAAAGACGAGAGAATGCAGCATGGCATGGCTGTCTAGAAAATGGCCATGGTCTGAAACTCCTTAATAAAGCCTTTGCATTGGCCCCAGGCCTCAGAAGGCCAGCAGGCTGGGAGATCAGGCTGCCGGTGTTAAGCTTGGACGTGTCCAGCTCCACTGCCGTCCATTTCACCTGAATGGGTTCCTCTCCGTGAGCGAAACAGAGAGCGCTCATTGCCCACCTGCCTGCTTAACTCCTTGTATCCGCATCCACTTGCAGATAACTGCAGCGACCTGAACTCGGAACTGCAGAGGGTGCTGACGGGGCTGGAGAATGTGGTCTGCTGCAGGAAGAAGAGTAGCTGCAGCCTCTCGGTGGCAGAGGTGGACAGGCACATCGAGCAGCTCACCACTGCCAGCGAGCACTGTGACTTGGCTATTAAGGTAGGACCCCACCCCCCACAACCCCCATCCTCTCTTCTGGCTCTTTTCAGATCATATGAGGGAAATGATCAGGTGCCTTTCTTCTGAAGTGTGATTTTACTCAAAGACCTATTAGAGAGTGAGTGTTTCTAAGAAAGCCATACTAAAGATTGGGCCACCAGGGAGAAGCAGGAGCCCTATAAATTTTTGCTGGGTTGACTCACATCAGAACAAGTCATTATATCAATAGTCAAGATCACTGGTTTTGCTGCAAAAATGACTACTTCCTTGGAAACTATTAGACTACTAGTATTGAACCCTGTCATTTTAGTGTGGTTCATCATGTAGCACTCTGGGGTTGTAAGATTAACTTGGAAATTTTGTTAAAGCTTTCAGGTCTCTGGAATATTATTTCCAGAGTTATCTATTCATGGTGCTAACAAGGGGGAAGTTCAGGGCCTGTACGAGTCATCTATCCTGAGTGTACTGGACTGGACCTCAGTCCCACCTTTCCTGTGCATTCCTCTTACTGCTTAGGGAGGGCCAGGTGAGAAGAATCTGCTGCATCTGCACAAACTCATCATGAGCAATGGGAATGTCAAGTCCCCTTGATACAGGGCCTCTGGTATCTTTATGTTACTTCACCAGAGCTTAGTGACCTAGGCATCACAATTCAGACTGAAAAGTCTGAGAGGAGCCTATATAAAGGGAAAATGTGATGTGTTATTTGAAAAATGTTTGAGGACTCTGGGCCCAAGTTTCTATCAACAGGAATCCTGGATTTCATGAAAGAGCTATGGTATCTTGAGGTAAACCATGATTCATGTTTATAATACGTCTGGTTTCCCATCTTTATTCATCACAATTATAAATACATAGTTGATGTGGTTTGGGGAAGTAACCACTAGTATTTCTTTCTTTGGAATCTCCAGACCCTGTATTTGATTGTAATGTCAGCTTGGGTACGAGCCCCAGCCTTAGCATTGAGAGGGAAGGAGGAAGCCAAGGGTGTCTGCCAACCAGCAAGGGACAGAGCAGGCCCTGGAGTAGGGCTGAGTAGGACATGAGTCTCTGACTTGAGAGGAAGGACAAAGCCCTGCATGTGGAAAGTGGCAACACGATTTGGGTAGCTGTCCTCATCAGGGAACCAGTGTGAGCATCCAAGAGTGACACATGCTTACGCCACCCATTTTTGAGACCTGTTTCCCATCCCATCTCTTCACTGCCTTCTACCCCTACACAGCAATCCCACCTGGTCTTTCCAAATCATATGGTGCATGCTTCCTTTTCCAAAGGACAGTAATTGTGAATGAATAGTTTCTGAAAGCAAACAGAATGAGTTGTTCCTTTGTTTTTCAAATTTTATGCGTGTTTCTTCTCCATTAATACTGGTGTTTTTAATGAATTTTTAAAAAATCTCTCCACGTAGTGTTAAGATTCTGTTCTTTTTAAGCACATAGCTGTGTTATTAATTAAATCCCTGCTGTCTTAGAAACCTCCACAATGAACTTACTCTTTTCTGTGTCACTGAGGTTTATTTTTGTCTTTCTTATCTTGGGACTGAACCTCATTCACACCTTCTGATTCTTTTGTGACACTAAAAGCTGTAAACAGTGATGTGACCTATCCTATTGCTGAGTTGGAACATGGGAAGCCTGTAATTTAGGAAACTTCAAGTTAGATTTTGTATGCAGTTTGCAACTTCACATTTGCTCTATCGGGATCACTAACTGGCTTGCTGTCTGGTTATGTGTATTCACCGACTCTGGACCGTGGGTGAGGGAGATAAACATCTGTGTGGACATGGCAAGTAGCGCTACTGATAGACTTAAATACCAGGAAGGGATTGTGCTTTTCTTACTGGGGGGACTGCTGGGTAACACAGACTGTGACCCAGGCAAGTGACAGATCCTCATCTGAAAATGGGGAGAGGATAGATAATCGGGGGCTCTCGCTAGTCTTGATTACATTCTGCGGTGAAGTGACTGTGGAACCCACCCCTCTGGGGACACTCACCCCAGGCTGGCCTGTTTTCTCCCCCTCCCGTTTCTCCCAGGGAACTCACTTGGCTTGTCTCTCTGGCTGTGTTTTCCAGACAGTGGAGGAGATCGAAGGGGTCCTTGGCCGGGACCTGTATCCCAACCTTGCTGAAGAGCGGTCTCGATGGGAGAAGGAGCTGGCTGGGCTGAGGGAAGAGAACGAGAGCCTGACTGCCATGCTGTGCAGCAAAGAGGAGGAGCTGAACAGGACCAAGGCCACCATGAACGCCATCCGGGAGGAGCGGGACCGGCTGCGGAGGAGGGTGAGTGCCAGGTCTTTCCCTGGGGGCTGGGGCCAAAGGAGAAGCCAGCTGGTCGAGCCAACGGCAACCCCAAGAATTTGGTGGCATTTCTAGTCTTGTGGATCACCATCCCTTTCTGGTGATGAAGTCGTTCTTGAAAGTATTCTGAAAGTGCTGAGACGTGCAGGTAAGATTTTTAAAAACCACTCTTCTCTGCAATCGCAGATCTACGTGGATGCTAAAAATTATCCCAGTGCAGTGATTCTCAGCCATTCTCTGGGGACACACATCTTCCCCCAAGCTCAATTAAAATGTTCTTCCTTTGAGGTAGGATAATATTTTATAATTTGCAAAAATATACAGAATTTCCCCTTGGCAGTTTCTTCTGTAAATGTTTCTTGAAACTTATAGTACCTGCTCTCACATATCCATACTGAGTCTAATGTGACATGTCCTCTCCTCTAGTGCAGACTCATTAAAGTTAATAATCTTATATATATATTTGTGTGTGTGTGTGTGTGTGTGTGTGTGTGTGTGTGTGTGTATGTTCTGGGAGAGAGAGAGAGAGTGTGTGTGTGTGTGTGTGTGTGTGTGTGTGTGTGTGTGTGTGTGTGTGTGTAATTCCTGGTGGTCACCCCAGCTCACTAAATGGCTCTATGGCCTGAACAGGTTTGAGAACCACTTTGCTTAGGAAATACAGCCATTACTAAAGGAGCTGATGTTTCAGGATAGAAATGTTTGGCAGAGTTGTCAAAGCACTCACTTTTCCAAAGATGGAGTTTTTTCTTAGGAACCCACAAGTACTTCTTTGTTTGGCTGTTAATTTGATCTGTGATTGGACTGGAGGTGAAGCAATGAATTCTGCAATCAGAAACAATTCCCTCTGAATTTCACTTTGAATTACTAGACCTACTTTATTCTCTTTCTCCATTGTGGCAATATTAGAAGCTTGCTTTCTCGTTGTGCTGTGACTGGTAATTTTGCACACAGAGGAGAAAAAAATACATCCAGTTGATCACACCATTACTCTTTAACTTGCTTTTCAGTAAGATCAGTGTGTGTACATCCTTCTCCTTTTAATCTACATGCAGTTTTCATAATTGCCATTATTTATGAATATAGAAGAAATTACTATTTTTGAATGTGAGCAACTCTTTTCCTCATTTGTGGCTATTGCCAGCCTTCCTCACTCTCATATCTGAATGTCATTTTGTGTGAACTCACACACATAAGCTTATTTTCAGAACCCAGCTGTATCGGATGCCAGTCTCCATCCTTGCAACAGCAGGTGTAAATCATTGCAGTCAGCAAAGACTTCGGGGCAAGCTGAGGACATTTACTTAGTGCTAAGGCCCACAGCACCTGTAATTTCCTGGGCTACACTCCCTGATCATTATGACTAATGCCCTAATTAGGTGTGCTTGCTTAGCGTGCGCGTTCTGATGGTGCTTACTTTGTGAAGGAAATGTTGGTCGTAGGCCTAATTACATATTGCGGTTTAGAATAAATTTCCTCCTCTAACTTGAGCTACTAAAGCACAAGACAGCCCTTGATTGTGACTAGCAAAGGAGAAAAAGCCAGTTCCCTTTCGAGTATTTTCTCCAACTCTGGAGGTTAGTATTAAGGACAGCATAGTGTGATGGTAGCACACTCTGTGCCAGGGCTCTGTGACCACCTGGAGTCACAGCTTGATCTCCCGAGCCACTGTGAGTCTCTGGCAAGTTACCTAACCTCTCGGTTTATTCCGCCATGAAGTGGGGGTAATAATAGTACCCAGTGCAGGGAAACTAGGTAATCCTCATGATTTATCTAAGCACTTAACCAACGCATGGCATGTAGTAAATGCTCAAAAATTATCAGTAATCGTTTGGGATGAAATCCAGACATACCTGTTTAGTAGTCTGGAAAGATTAACCACCATACCATCGTTTTTCCCCCAAGAATTCTTATATATTTGAAGGACTCTTAGAACTCTTAGATGGACGTTGAATAACTACACACACACACACACAAACACACACACACACACACACACAGTACTCAAAATCTTTCTTCTGATCACATTTATTACCGTGTAAGTTTTGCAGTTAATACAGTTTTATTTAAATTTATATAATTTATATAAATTTATATATTTTATATAAATTTATATAATTTATATTTCCAAATAAAAATATATTGGGGAACTTGTATCTCTTCCTCAATTGGAAATTTCCTCAGGAATTTGTATACACACCCATGAATTAGATTTATTTCTCTTTATTTCAAGCCAATTGTGGGTGTCAGAATTTGCTAGATGCCTGTAAATGCCAGTTTGCTAGATTTCAAATGCTGGATGACTTCTCCCTACCACCCCCCAATATATTTTATTCCCCTGGGGAGAAATCTGTCTTTTGTGGTTGGTCGTTGTGTCTTCCTCATGATGTATAGCTCTGAGGAATGACTGAGGTCTAGTTTCATTTCCATCCTCGTGGTACCACACGATACCATGGCTGGTTGGCCTTTCCTGTCTTTCTAGCAACTCAGAATCCAGAGTTCATCAAAGTTGCATGGAAAGCAATAGAGGCCACTTTTTTTTTTTTCGTTGCCCACGTTCGTTGTGTAGAATTTGAACTGACCAGATCAATAGGATTGGTGCTTGCCCCCTGCCTGTAATTAAACAGAGTGCTCTCAGGAGGTTTTCTGAGCCTTGTTCAAGATTTAATTAAATTAGATCTTTAATGTCAGGTAACAGATTGGGCTACTTGGCAGAGCAGTAACTAAGGAACAACGGGCAGACAGTTTTTATTACTAGTCCCGGCTCATTATTAAATGAGGTAATCATTTAGGTCTGCATGCTCTGTAATAGAACCACTCATTTCCTCACACTGAAAGAAGCGGGTGTAATTTAGGCAAAGTAGAATTAATCACTCTAGAAAGGGAAGCACTTGGCTCTTCATTCATTCATTTTGTAAACATGATTGGTCATCTTCTCTGTGCTAGGCAGAGGGGGTACGGTGATGAACAGGACACAGACCCTGGCCTGAAGGATGTTTGGGAGACAGGCAAATAAACAGGTCATTACAATGGTACATGTCAAGTGATAGGGAGGGATAAACACAGAAGAAGCCCTGAGAACTCACAGGAGGGACATGTGATGGCAGGTCCAGCCTCTCTGTATTACGTATTTTTTACCTAATTGTTTAGATCAACTGCCGTGTAGCAAAAATGATCAGTGCTTTCCTCAGATAGTTTGGTAAAGCAAACTGGATGTGACCACTGGCTCATGAATCTGTGTCCCATTGAACCATAGACTTGAATCAAGCACAGGCAACACACATTCTTTATGAGATTTTGTACAGACTCTTCAGAAAGTTCTGCAAAGTCAGTTATAGTTTTATTATAGCAAAAAGATGCAAATCAGAGCCAGCCAAACTAAGAGACATATCGGTGAAGTCTGGAAGAGGTCTGAAGGCAAAGCTCCTGCTGTTTTCTTCGCCTGGAGTCCTGAATGGTGTTACCTCCTTTGCGCTGTGATGTGTGGCCAACTCGGAGGATTGGCAACCAGGGTAGTTCACCCAAGCTTCCGAATCCAAAGTTCTTATTGGGGTTTAATTATGTAAATGTGATTGATTGACTTGTTGGCCGTGTGGTTGGATTCAGTTCCCAGTTCCTTCTCCTTTAGGGATATCAGGCTGATACCCTTTGGGCCATTTTTAAGTCTGTGAGTCTGCCAGGGGTGGTGGTGCTGCACTGCGTCTGCCCACAGCCATTCTAATGCAGGAGGGATCTCGGAGGTGTGAGGGGTCCGGCACTGTCCTACTCGGGCACGTGTGCAGTGTGCAGGTGTAGCACTCATCCTGTGACCTCACCGCCTGTGGCGATTTACTGAGCATCCTCTTGTATGAGCCCAAGAGCCACCCCTAAAGCCATTAGTTCTAAATCCACTGGCGCCTGTTTCTGACTACTGCACTGGTTCTGAACACCTGATCGAATCCACTTTCACTATTCGCCCACGTTATCTCGAAGGGCACTTGACGATCTGTGTTCATGCTTAAAGGGGTTGGAAAGAGGAGTCCAAATCAAATGAAGGCGTCTGCTTAGAAGGAGTAATGGCCTTAAAGGTTAACCATGTGTTTTATTATGTACTTCTTTCTACTAATTAATTCATTTATAATATGTACTTACTATTAGGCTGACCACCCTTACTGGGAGATAAGATGTACAGCATCATGCTGAGGTGTCCAGAGCTGGTCTGTCTCTGAAGCAGCCATTCACTTCATCTGAATTATCTCCCATGATAGGCTACGTCAGTATTGCTTTGATATTTTTAACTAAAAATCAGTAACAGCAGAGATATTTCTAGAAGTGAAACTGTTGTGACCTTACATAGGTTAAATAAAGATTCATCTCCGTTTTGCCTTATTTAGCCTTAGATCTCATGTGACCTCTTCCCACTCAGCCTCCCTCTCCGTGATACTTTTCTTGTCTGTATATTGAAAATGCAGGACCGCTAAACAGTACTTTATATTTACTGTGAATTTATATGTGTATAAATGTGCCTGAATTCTATATGTGTGTATGCAAAAATATTTAAAATAGAGCAGAACAATTTAAGCCAATCTCATAATAGTTATGGGGTTGAGGGGGAGTGAGTACCTACGAGTATGGGTCAAAGGATATTTTGAACACTTCTGTAGTGTCCTAGTTTATTTTTTTAAGCATGTACTCTTACAGTTGTATAGTTTTTAATATATAGAAGTAGATTCACAGAAATAGAACGGAAGCTAATATGCTAAAATATTAAGAGGCCAGTAAGCCTAGGCTGTGAAAAGATAAGCATTTTTTTTTTCTTTCTACTCTTCCTTAATTTTCAAATTGAAGAAACAAAAAAATAAAGTATGGATTATGGACCATGATTGGTATCTCCCAGCTTTAATAACTTGACATCCACACACAAGCACAGTTACTCTCTTTTGTCCTTGATGGAAATTCGTTCATATCTTACCTGTTCCATTTCTCTTAGGAGTTTCCTTATATGAGGAAGAAGATGCCAATATTAGCGAAGTTTAAATTCATAAAATACTTATTTTAAAAAAAACACAAAAAAACCAGCAACCCTATTTTCATGTTCCCAGCCCTAATCTGGCTTCGTAGGAGGGAGCTGAGAGGAGGGCGATCTTGCTCCAGTGTTCTCCTTCCACCTCAGTTTGGGAGTCCCGGCTGGCTCTTCCTTTGTGTGACTGGAGTATTGGTCAAGATGAGGATAGGTTACACAGCAGTAGCAAACTAACCCCCCAAATTTCAGTGGCATGGCCCACCAAAAGAGCTTATTTTCTGGTCACACTGCACGTCCAGTGCAGGTTCAGAGATGAGCACACAGCTCTGCTCCATGTATTCACTCAGGAACCCAGGCTGATGGTAACCCATTATCTAAAACATCACTTGAACAGACTCACCCCTATATCTGAAAGCTTCTGCCCAAAGCCCATTGGCCAGAACTATACAGATGCTCCACCTAACCGTAGAGGGGCTGAGAAATATGAAGGAGCACATGGGTATTTGTTGAGCCGTAAATGTTCCTAACACAGCTGATTTATTTACTTTGAGTATGATACCAGATAGACTTGGACAGGAATCAAGGTGCCAGAGAAACTGGCGGTTTCACTCATCCATCTCGAGTCTCAACATGTGTGACAGAATCACTGGGAAGCTCTTTCAAAGGATAGATGCCCAGGCCCTTCCATGAGCCACCAAATCAATGAATGGGGTGTCGAACCCTCGTACACTTCCCTGCTGTGATCCCAGCCATCTCCCAGACAGGAAGGGGAAGGTAGTGTCCTTCAGTCACTGGCATGTTCCAAGAGCCTCTCCAGCCATCTTTACCTCTCTCCCCACAGGTGGAGTGAAAAGAGAGAGAACCACAGCCTTCTGGCACTTTCCATTCATGCCTAGCCTGCTCCTCCAGGGGCCACAGTATGGCAGTGATGAATCTTGCATCTGAAACAGGAGAGGTTCCCAACCCTGTCTGTCCACTCACCAGGGTCACATGAGCTATAGGAGTGGGTGTGGAGAGGGGTGTGCTCAGCCTAGAATCTGGCAGGACATGGGCACCCTGGGGCTCCAAAGGCAAGGTGCATTGCCTGGCATAGGGGAGGACTTCCCGTGCTACCCGATGAAGGAAAATAGTTTTACAAGGTGCCACCTACCAATGCAATTTTTTTTCAGTGCAGTCTTGATAGTTTATTTTTAAGGACGCATTAATAATATAATAATATTAACATTCTTTGGATATTTTCAGACTAAACATACCCCTCTTGGACTAAAACTAGGTACCTCTGAAGGCAAAGCAGGACGCAGAGCCTGAATTTTGACACTGAACATGTTTTGAGCATTTACTTGTGATGAGCAGTGATTTATGCACATCTCATTTAGTCTGCCCAAGAATTCTACGAGAGGTACTATTATACCTTTCTTAGACATGAGAAAACTAGGGCCCACAGAAGTTTAATAATCTTGGTCTATGCTGACATTAACTCTTAGCACCAAAGCTTCGGCTCTGGTAGCCTTACTGTGGGATGCAGCATTCATTTTTCTATTGTTTGGACTCCTTTTCTGCGTTCTTTCTGCTCTTTTTCCCATTTCTTCTCCTGCTTCCACACAGACCGTAAGTAAAGCATCCTCTCTTATAGTAACGTGGGTGCCAGACTCCTTAGGGTACCACCCATCAGTCTTCCTGGCATTCCAAAACAACACAAAGTAAAGACAAAATACGTCTGTTTCATAGAGAAAAGGCTATGTGTGCATATATTTGTCTTGAGCCCGACGGAGCATTATTGGCAAAGCCTGTCACCCCTCTTCTCTGTAGTTCGAGGAAGCTTTAAGTGCAATCCAAGGCAGAGAACCCTCAAAACTCTGATTTCCTCGTGTCTTCTTTGGAAACTGTTTCTAAAAGGACTTTATGCACATTTGTGCCATGGAAACTGTGAAGCAGCTTTTTTAGCTGTGGGCACCGGTGTTTGCTTATCCATCCCTGTCTCCCTTCTCCAGCCTCTGCTCCTGTGAGGAAGTCCAGCTGCATAAAGGCGAGCTCTTGGCTATAAAGCACGTAGCTGACTCCGTTTGTTTGAAAGCTGGTAAAAAATGAGGAAGACAGCCAAAGCACTGACCTTTTCCCTGACACAGCCACTGACCTTTTCCCTGTCCAGGTTCCTTCGTGGGCTGTAGAACAGAAGAACACAATACACCCATCACATCTTCAGAGAATGGAAATGCTGCTGGGCTTGCTTTCCTCCTTCTGTAAATAAATTCTGATTTCTTATCTGTTGGAGGGCTCCAAGAAAGAAAAGTCTTATAAAATCTCCAATAGGAGGAAGTGGTTCTCTGCAAAACACTCCCCAAGCCTGGACTTGGAGGAGGCAGCTATCTTGAGACTCCACCAGACTCACCGCCTCAAGCTCGTTCAGTAGAACTTTTCCGGCCCGGTGATCCTCAGCCCGCTGCAGGGTAGAAATCATCTCATCTCAGCCAGCCCCAATTCACAGTGAAACTTGGATTACGACCTAACCACCTGAAATTACGGCTATGCAGCGACCGCTCCTCCGTTATCATCAGTGGAACAGGCTCGTTCTTTTATGGCTAATAATAGTGTTTCTCATCCTACTCAGGACTCCGGTGCCACCTTTCTTTCCTGCTTGTCACTCATCTGTGGCCACCACATTCACAGATGCCTTCATCAGCACACTCGGTCATCTCGTTGTCTGTGCTCCTACCATGGTCCTGGGAGAGCGAAGGGCCAGTAGCTGCTCCGCTTACACCTGCCCCTGCCTCACTTTCCCGGTGAACTGCCCGCCTTCCCGGAAAACTACCTCTGTGCCCACCCCAGCGATCTTTGTCCGCGACAGCTCTAGCACCAGACTCTTGCTCCTCACCAGCATCTCGCTCTCTGGCTCTGCACAATCTCTCAGGCTCCTGAGTGCCCATCTTTGTATTTACTTTCTTTCATTTGTTTTTTTTTTTTAATTTGGCCTGTGGGGCAGAGAAATAAGCTAATCACATCCCTCTGTTAAAGCACACTCATCGATCGTGAAAAGGCCCTCTTTTAATTTATGTATTGCTTTTCTCTCCCACTCCCTCACTTTTATGTGTGTCCTTATACGCAATGTTTTGTGTGTTGTTTTTAATTTACATCAATCGTGTCATGCTGTAGACTTTTTTCTTTGTTTCCCCCGAGCGCTCTGATTTTTAAGGTCTGTCCACGTCGCTGTGTATGCATGAGGTCTGATGGCCTCCTGACATTCTGTCGTGTCCCCACCATGGTTACCGCGCCTGACATCCAGACCTCCCACTGCCACAAGCAGCGCTCCAGTGCATATTCCCGGGCACATGTCCTCTTTGGTCCTGTGTGGAAATTCCTCTGGAATACATGTCCGGGAGTGAGGTTGCAGAGTCCTGGGGTGTGCATGTTCTTACTTGGACCAAATCCTGCAGTGCAGCTTTCCAGACCAGGCCACCCATCTGTCCGCTCACCGGCAGGATAGGAAGGTTCCTTCTGCTCCTACATCTCCGCCAGTTTTTGTGCTTATCATTATTCCTCTTATCCCATTCTTTTTCTGAGTTCAATGTTCTTATTCCTGAAAAGCCTGTGTCCTTGGGAAGTTCTTTCAGCAGAGGTCTACAGGTGCCTAATTCTTAATCTTTGAGAATATCTTTATTTTTGCCCACACTCTTCATGATAGGGGTATAGTTTCTTGTTGTTGCTTAGACAGATTACCACCAACAGTGGCGTGAAATAACACAGATTTTATTAATCAAAGTGTCATCAGGGCTGTGTTCCTTCTCAGTTGTGCTTCCTTGCCTTTTCCAGTCATTCCTGCAGATTCCCTCTTGCCACGTAAAGTAATATATTCACAGGTTTCCAGGATTCAGGTGTGGACATCTTTGGGGGCCATTACTCAGCCTACTGTAGTAGGCTAGGTATTGGATTTTCGGGTGACAGTTTTATTTGGTGATGTTCAACAGATTGTATTGAGACTGATGCTGTGTCAGACACTGTTCAGTGTGTTGAATACAGTAGTGAAACAAACCTACCCCCCTGCCCCAGAGCCTGTGTCATCTCTCCCCACCTGACAGCTTTAAGATTCTCTCTTTATCCTTTCCCCTCGCCCTACATTTGCACCGCAGTGTTTCTAGATACACCGTGTTTTCATCCTCTTCTTCCAGTTAGCACCAGCTGCATAACAAACCTCCCCAAACATGGAGACCTAAAACAACAATCATTTACTGATAACTGCATCCTCCTGGGGATGACTGGGCTCCAGTGGACAGTTCTCTCTCTTGGGCTCAGATGTGGTCGCAGTCAGATGGTGGCTGGAGCCAGAGTCGTCTTGAAGGGTTCCTTACTCGTTTGTCTGGTGGGTGAGGCTAGCTGCTGTCTGGACCTTAGCAGGGACTGTTGGTCAGAGCGCCCACAAGCATCCTCTCCGTGTGGCCTGTGCTTCCTCACGACAGAGTCGTCAGCGTGTAAGGGCCAGCATCTCAAGAGAGAGCTAGGCAAAGTTGTTTCGCCTTTTCTAACCTAGCCTTGGAAGTTATGTGGTAGCACTTTCACTACACTCTGTTCATCAGATGCAATCTCTCAGGCCAGGCATGTGCAACGAGAGGGGAACTAGAGTCCAGTGATGGAGGGACTATCAAAGCATTTGCAGACACAACTAAAAACTGCCACAACTACTTAGCACCTGACATGATACTTAAGTCTCGGGACTTATGTTGGTCTCTACATCTGGAAAACTCACCTGTTTTCTTTTCAAATAGTGTTTCTCTGTCATTATCTGTGTTCCTGTCCTCTGGAACTCCTTTAAAAGTGTGTTGAAGCCTCGCAGTGACACTTGCATATTTTGTCCTTCTTTAGCTGCCCATGCTGTGTTCTGAATTCTCTGTACTGTGCTCCTGTTCACTACTTCTCTTTCCAATTTTATCCAGTCTAAAGCTTAACCTGCACATTGATTTTATTTCATTGACTACGTTTTCCGTGGGCTTTATTTTTCATCTACCTATTCTTGTTTGATATCTGCCTATTTTTGTTTCGTAATTTATTGTGTACAGAAATTACTCCTTTTATCTCTTTAAGGGCCCTAAACATACTTGTGATTGTGATGTGGTTTACTGGTTGCTTTATTCTGATTTCTCCTCCAGTGGATTCATCTCCTGATTTAGCCTGCAGGCTCTCCTGTCTCATCCTCCTCTCCCTGCAATCATCCTTCCATGTCAAGCAGCTCCATGGTCCTGGGCTCCCAGTCATGGGAGGCTTAAGTCTCTTCCTGTTCTCTAATGATATTGGGTGGTTTTTCAGTTAGGTTTCTGGGGCAGTGAGTGGCCTGGCAAAATCCAGACCAGTTTTCACTGTGAATTTGTAAGATTGGGGTCCCACACTAGGGAGCTAGGATAAACTTGGACTCCACACCCAAATGCATCACAGGTCTGAGATGTTGGTTTCTTAGGCTTGACCCGTCTGCACAGCCCAGGGGCTCCTTTCCGGCTTCCGGGGCAGCGCACTGAGTCCGCTTCTCACAGATGGGTCGGGCAGGAAGGCTCCCAGCTTGATGCTGGAGGATCAGCTCAAAAAGCCTGACCTGCAGGGGCCCCTGTCCCTCTCCCCCACCCCCACCCTGGCGTGCACACTCCACGCCCTGCTCTCGATCCCATGGCTTCCTCCTAACCTCTCTAACCTTATTTTTCACTTCATTTCTGGCACCTGGAGATTTTACTGTCTTTCTTTGAACCTTGGCAATGAATTTCTTTCTCGTTGTTCCTTTTTATGCAGCATTTCTATGCATTTTTCATAGGAGGACTGTTTACTTTAGCTGAGGCTGTCATATGCTGGAAATTTCCATTTGTTCTGTATATAGACAGTTACCCCTCCTGTTTTCAGCCCTACTTCTCATTCTTTCGTAGTACCTGCCGAGGCTGCGTCTATACCCTGCCAACCTTCTTCTGGGTAGATTGGCCACCTCCCCTTGTATAGTTTATAGAATTTGGCTTTTTCCATTTTGTTTCTTTCATCAGTACTCTTCCTTCCACTCTGCTTTTAAGGAATGCGCCCAAATCCTCTGTCTGCTAATGCCCCAAGCACATTCTTTTCACTGTTATGGTTTTGATTCTTTTTTTATTCTTTATTACCATTTTCATGAGATCTCTGGGGTTTGAAGAAAATAATGCCTTGAGTCAGTCTGCTGTCTAGAATGAAAAAGCCCAGCTGACTTCTCAGTGCTGCTGTGTAAGCCTCTCTCTTTCTCTCTCTCTCTCTCTCATTTCTGACAGCTACTATTCCCTCCTTCTCTCCTAGCAGAGGACCTTAACTCTTGTCTCTAACAGAGACAAAAACCATCAGATGGGAGCCTCCTGTTTCCCATCCTCATTCTCCAGTCTGCAAACACACCTTTCTTATTATCTATCCTCACCTCTTCTTTCTCTCTTAGAGCAAAAGCCGCCCTTTCCTACTGTCCTCAGTTGAGCCTTCGGTCCAACCAGCTACGTAGAGTCTCTCCTCCCCCCCACATGGCTGCACCTTTTCCCTTGGCAACTTTATCGACATGTAGAAGTCCAGTTCTGATCTCCTTCCCTCAGATTATATTTCTAATTGTTGACTGAATATCCTTCTTCACACATCTGATGGTTTCCTCAAATTCAATATATCCAAAGTTAGCATCTTTGTTTATCTCTGAGAAATCAGCTGCTTATGTTTTCCCCATTTTGCTGAGTAGTACCATGATCCGCTAAGTCATTCCAGCCACAAGTTTGGGTATCTTGTCCCTTTCTTGAATCGTTCTAGAACTGCATTGACCAATACAGTAGCTACTAGCCATGCAAAACTATGTAAATTTGAATTTCAATTAATTAAAATACAGTACAATTAAAAATAAAGTTCCTTAGGTATACTAGGCACATTGCATGTGGCTTGTGGCTACCGTTGTGGACGGTAGGGCTATAGAACATTCCCGTTGTTACAGGAAGTTCTGTTGGACGATGCTGGCCTAGGGAGTATTAGCCGTCTTTGCTACCACTTCACTGATGGTGTTTGAGCCCTCATCATTTCTCACGTGCAGCTTTGACTCACTTCCTTTCTCTTCCTCACTCCAGTTCATTCTCTTCTCTAATAAAATGATTTTATGAGGCCCTTTTCGCTCTTTGGGAAGTCACTGAACTCTAAGTGAGAGAAGCAGGGTTCTGGCATTTTACTGTCATTTCCTTCCTTGAACCTTCAGAGCCCCCCATGCCTTTTCCTCTTTTTATTTGCTTGTTAAACAGCTACCCAACCTTCCAGATTGCATGCCGGCGTTTCCTACTCTGGGAAGGCAGAATAATGCTTCTTTCACAACGCTGACACTCCTTGTTGGTGTCCCTTCTCAGAGCATGTTTCACGAGATGTCTGGCTAGGCAGACATCTGAGCCTAGGACTCTGAGCCACTGAAAGACGAGAATCTCACCTTCATACTCTGCAGTTTTCAAATGTACGTAACAGACAAACTTCTCTTCTGGGCCTCTAGATGGGGCCTGGCTACATACTCACTTTAGGAGAAATGAGGAAATGGCCACTGAAGTCATGTTCTGTGTTCTGCTGTTGAAGAAGTCCAATTGGGAAAGGCTTTATGGGTGATGAATTTCTTTCCCACAATATCGATTCCTACTCAGGGTTCCTGTGATTCCCAGCTACCCCCTGACTCCCAACCACATATCTGGTTGAGAGAAAGATATTTTCTTTAATAACATATCTTCAGTGAAAGATGGGTATATTAGTTAATTCCCTCAAACTTAGTGACATAAAACAACAAAAACATATTCTCTCACCGTTCTGAAGTCTACAAAATCAGGGTGTTGTCAGGGCTGCACTTCCTCCAAGGGCTCTAGAGAGAATCCTTTCTCGCCTCTTCCAGCTTCTGGTAGCTCCTTGACTTGTGGCCAGTCCCTGCCTCCGGCTTCACGTGGCCGTCTCTGTGTGTCTGTGTCTCAAATCTCCTTCTCTTTTTTCTTACAAGAACACCAGTCATTAGATTTAGGACCCACCCTAAATCCAGGATGATTTCATCTTGAGATCCTTAGTTTAATTACATCTACAAAGACTGTATTTCAAAATAAGGTCCCATTCACAGGTACTGGGGGTTTAGAACTTGGATATATCTTTTGAGGGGGACACAATTCCACTTACTACAATGGGTAAGAGTAAAAGTGAGGACTCTAACAGCAGTCTCTCTCCCCTCTCCTAAGCCTTACCTAAGCTGAATCAGCAGATTGCTTATAGCCTTCATTTCTGTGCATTTATTCTTTTAAATTAAGACCCCACCTCCCAAGCCAGAAGAGAGAGGCTTTTTAACTCAACCAGCTGTCTCTCTTTCTTTCCATGACAGACTCACTCCACCCCCTTCAGCTGGATTATTTTCACTGCCTAACCATGATCATTAATTAATAAAGCGTAGACCAAAATAAACATGATTACCATCCTTTAGTTTTCAAAGACATTCTCCGCGTCCAGAGCTTTTAATATGAGAATGGGTATTTAGATTTAGAAATCATTTTAAGCTTGTGCTCATGCACAAGCACACCATGGAAAATGACTAGAAGCTATTGTCTCTGTAGAGTAAGAAAGAACATAGGTACTTTTTCTGGCTTCATTTTTCAGTGTCATCTAAATTTTCTACAGTGGACATGTTTGACTTTAGTGATTAGAAGAAGAAACTTTTTTTTATAACATGGGTAGTTTTAATGACACTTTTATAAAATGCCCAGGGCCATTTTTGCTTTTTTAAAAGAGAGATGAGTGGGCCAGTTGAGATTCTAGGAAGCCCAGACCACTGATTCTTTTGGGAATGATTCAGACACTTTTTAGATTTGGGAGTGGTGTTAGCATTGTTGATTATTCAGGACCTCGTCAGACTTTCACAGTGGTAGAACTTGAAATCCATGGTCTCTACCAGCGTGGTTTCCTCAGTGCCAGGAAGCTGGCCTGATGGAAAAATGGGTCCTGTCCCTCTGCCATGGGGCACAGAGAGGCACAGTTTATCTGGACCATTCCAGAATGAGCCCTGTAATCTCTCACCAGCAATACCACTTGACTTCGACAGGCATGTGTTTTTCTAGTCTTTAAACTATTTTGAGGGCAGCTCTGTGTCTGGCCCTTTATGAGGACGACACACATTTCTGTTAACCCACAGTTACTGGAGGCCGCAGCAGAGCCAGCTATTAGGCACTTTTGAGCTGTTTCACCATTGAATGCAGTTCTCTCCGAGGGAATTTTCCTATTTTGGCTTCTAACATGCTGATGAATTATTGAAATTTCAATTACTTTTGGTTCCCAATTTAGCAGGGTGGAGACATGCAAGATATTGAATACGAAAAGCTCTCCAGTCGCTTTTAGAGAAGAGTTTGCCTGGAAGGGTTTTGGCGTCAGGGCTGGCAGGGGTGCAGCCCTGCTCCTTCTGTGTCGGGGACTAAAGTACCATGTGGCCTTGGCAGTCCCTTAGGTCACTGCTGCTCAAGGTGCGAGCCTCTAACCGGTACCTGGCATCTGCATCTCCTGGGAGCTTGTTAGATACGCAGACTCCTAGGCTTGGTCTCCACCTACTAATCAGAATCCCTGAGAGTGGCACCCTGGGCTCTGTGTTCTAACAAGCCCTCTGGGACATTCTGGTACACTGACAAGTTGGGGAAACCCTGCCTTAGATGTCCTGGTGCTAATTTTTCCCAGTGGGGTCTGGTGCCCATTTGTAAGGGCCCTTGGATGCTGCAGTCAGTGTGCCCTTTAAGATAGACCCTGTACGTAATGATAAAACTGTGACCAAGGTCATCAGAGAGACCAATTTCTAACAATCATCTTCACTTGCTTGGAACACTTCTCTCTTTGGAAGTCCGTGAGCCGTAAGCATAGAGAAGCAGGATTTGGATATTTAAATTCTGTGCAGGTAAATGTGTGTTCTAAATGTAATTGAAAGGGCCCTGTGTTTCTCTGTACCGAAGGGCTATTTAGATATTCCTTCCCACTGTCCCCAGGATAACCTCATCTCGAAGTCGCTTGGGGAGAAGCCGTAGGTACCATCTCTGCCTCATCACCTTAGCCTCACCTCCTTCCCAGGGCAGGTCTCTCTCCTACACTGTGCGCACTGAATAACTTGCAGTCCTTCAGACACGGTGTGTCATCCAAGCTACTCTGCCCACCCCACCACCAAAGCCAGCCCCTTACTCATCTCATCCCTTAAGCCCTGTTCACCTGTGAGGCTCTACTCAAGGATGGCTCCCTATTGACTTCAGGTGGAGTCACTCTCTTCGCCTTTTCTGCTTCCTGCCAACTCTGGATAGATCTTGATAGCACGCGCCTGCGCTTGTGTTGAAATTGTCTCTCTCCGCTGAGCTCCGAGGTCCACGCAAGTACAGATTTCATCCTGGGTTCTGTCCCTTGTGCCCATGTGTGTCAGGCACACGAGGCTGAATGAATAAACATCCCTCAAAGATGGTCATTCTACTTCTGCTGGAAGCTTCCAGTGCCTTAGGAAACATGTTCCCTTCGTACTTTTGAAGAACAGATACTTGGCCAGCATGTGGCGGACTAGTTAAGAACAACTGCATTTTATGTGGACTCAACCAGCTTAGCTTTTCAGGGAAGCCGCTTTCTTTTTTTTTTGTTTTGTTCTGTTTTTTTGCGGTACGCGGGCCTCTCACCATTGTGGCCTCTCCCGTTGCGGAGCACAGGCTCCGGACGCGCAGGCTCAGCGGCCACGGCTCACGGGCCCAGCCTCTCCGCGGCATGTGGGATCTTCCCGGACCGGGGCACGAACCCGTGTCCCCTGCATCAGCAGGCGGACTCTCAACCACTGCACCACCAGGGAAGCCCAAGCCGCTTTCTTAACGTAAATGAAAGCTCTGCCCTCCCCTCTGCCAATCTGGCTGTTCTGCTCTTTGGCCGGGGAACCCACCCGCTGTATCTGAAGGTGTTCTTTTTTTCAGGTTCGAGAGCTTCAAACTAGACTGCAGAGCGTGCAGGCCACAGGGCCCTCCAGCCCTGGCCGCCTCACTTCCACCAGTCGCCCTGTTAACCCCAGCACCGGGGAGCTGAGCACTAGTGGCAGCAGCAATGACGTCCCCATCGCCAAGGTGAGCTCCCGGCAGCGGCAGGGGCACCTCCTGTTGTCTGGCTTCCCCAGCCTGCATGGGGCAGGGCCGCCGTGCAGGCACACAGTTAGCTCAGCGGGCCTCCTGTGCTGGAGCTGCAGGCCCAGATAACCCACTAATGTTTTAGGCCTCTCTTGGCTGCAGGCTGGACACCAGCTCTCAGTAGTCAGCCAGCTGGGGCGTGTCACAGCTGCCTGGCCATCGTGGAGAGTGAGATGTTTTGTCAGGCTCTGCAGTGCGAAGGGGTGGGTGGAGAGCTGCTCTCGAGGATCAAGGTTCAGCCCAGGAGGGGACCCTGAGTAATGAACCAATGATCTCCCCGCTCACAGGACCCACAGCCCTGCCAGCAGAAAAATAGATGGTGACGGGCAGGCCCTGGCAGCTGTGAGAAGTAGCCCCTTCGTTCTCAGCCACAGCCCCCCTGCCCCGCGCCTAAGTTGAGTCTACCCCAGAGAGACTGTTCGCATGATACATGTCCTCTCCCCGGTAGCCCTACCAGTCTCCGCAAGAAGGTTGGTTCTCAACCATCAAGTTTATTAAGTCAAGTCAAACCAGTGTTTCTCAACCAGAAGTGATTTTTGTCCAGAAGGGATATTTGGCAATGTCTGGACACCTTTTTCATGGTCACAGCTGGAGTGTTACTGGCGTCTTATGGCTAGAAGCCACGGATGCGGCTAAACACCCCACAATGCACAGAACAGTCCCTACAGCGAAGAATATCCAACCCCAAATGTCAAAAGTGCTAAGGTTGAAAAACCTTGAGTTAAGCAGAAAAACTGGACAAGTGAGTCGTTTTTAAGACTCGATGAATCAGTTTAGTGGCCACAGTTAAAGAGTAGCCCTGTATAAACGAGTCTCAACAGTTTATATGGGGAGTTACGTGTTGTTTTTGAAAACTTCTTGTTTTGTTTTTTAAGATTGCTGAGAGAGTGAAGCTGTCAAAGACCAGGTCCGAATCTTCATCGTCTGATCGGCCAGTCCTGGGCTCAGAAATCAGCAGCATAGGGGTGAGTGTTCATGAGAAGCAAGGCAACAAAGTACCCAGTAAAGCTACACAGTGGTTTATCCATGATAGAAGAACTTCCAGAGTTCACCCCCAGTAAACCAGTTAATTATAATAAGAAATCATACCTGATGTCCTTCCCAAGGATCCGATAAAAATGTATAGTGGTTTGCACGTGGTGAATCACTTCTTCAGCTTTAAGGGAGATTTTTTTTTTTTTCTCTAGCTGAAACCATTCAGAAAGAAATGATTTAGGTCTGGTTATTGATTTAGGTCTGGTTACTGGCAATGTAGATGAAAGTCTTAAAGTGTCTGCTTTATATCACCCTGCTTCCCCAGAGATGGAGTGAGTCAGGAAGCTCTAAGGGAACTTTACCTTTTGCACATCCCTCTTGAAAGGGAAGGTGCTCTCCAGTGAGGAGGATTGCTGCCTTTGAAGTGTGGCCAGTGCTGTGACAGACCCAAACCTTCCAGCTCAGTACTGGAGTTTGCATTTGTAGAGCCCTGAACCCCGTGGGGCTGTAAGCTGATAAATGGTGAAAAGGGAATTTCAGTTCCCAGGGGATGTCTTTTAGAATTCTGGGGTCAGGCTGGGAAATCCAGCTATTTGATCCTCAGGGGTGGGGAAAACCTGAACAGCATTCTTAAGGCCCTATTTTAGACTTTCGTGCTGGGCAGAAATTGCATGCACCCAGATTCCATGCCAAAGCCAAACTATGAACATAAAGGAGTGGGACGCTCCCCTTAACTACAACAGCCGGAGAGAAGTCTGGGGGTGGCAGGGGGTTTCGGAAGGGAGAAGGATGTCCAGCCTCTGTTTAATATCCAAAATTTTAGGTCTCTAAACACTCATGATCCCACATGCCTGCTGCCCAGGATGCAGCTTAGAAGATGCCGCTGCATTTTGACACTGTCTTATGTACTGTTTCACAGTAGTTAACTTTTTATACTAGGATTATATTATACAAACTGAGAAGGATCGGGCTAGCTATCTCCTGGTGCCTGATTCTCAAGGAACATCGGCTTTAAATTGTTTTGCATGCAAAGCATGCCTGGGGACCAGCGTCCCTGAAGTGACACTGTCCAGAGGGGGATTAATGCTCACTTGTACAGGTATCCAGCAGTGTGGCGGAGCACCTGGCCCACTCTCTTCAGGACTGCTCCAACATCCAAGAGATCTTCCAGACACTCTACTCCCATGGATCTGCCATCTCGGAAAGCAAAATTAGAGAGTTTGAGGTGGAAACGGAACGGTTGAATAGGTAAGGAGAAATTCTGCGTATTTGGATGGTGGCACTGGGGGCAACTCCTTTCCCTTCCCAAAGATCAACTCAGGTTGGCTTATGTGTTGTGACATAGAGTGATGCTGTCAGGCTGGTGGGTGGGGAGTTTCCACCATCCTGTTCATCACAGGGGGGCTGGCTTCACGGGCATTGTGTGACCTGTCATCAAATGCACAGGGCCTCGTGCTTAAAAGGACCCCACACTTGCTTTACTGCTCTGCTGTCACTGTTTTAAATTCTTAATAATTTATGAACCAGGGGCCCCGCCTTTTCATTTTGCACTGGTCCTAGCAAATTAAGGAGCAAGTCCCAGGAGCAGTCCATATGGAATGACAAGTAGGTCAGGATGGCAAGATGGCTCCCAAGCATGCAGCCTGAGCTGCTGAGAATCACAGAGAGCAGCTCTGGGATGTGGACTCAGCACCCAGGGGTGCCTGGAGCCAGCAGAAGCAATCTGATGAAGGCGTTCCTGCGATGGAGCAGGCATGCTGGTCTAATCCTCCCTGCTGGAACTAAGGGTTGCCTAATTTTATTTATGCTTTTTGCAAATGTGCACATCCCCCCATCCCTACATCCTAGCCTACTTAGTTCTGATTATCTAAGTAGGTCTAACTATCCTGCTTAGAGTAATTCAACTGTGTGTACCCAGTTTTATGGGTTCTTCCTAAATCTTATGCCAGAGGTGGTTTGAGTTTGTCCTCCTGCCTCTTGGCAAAGACTGGCTTGTGTGTTGTCCCAGCAATGAAAGAGAGCTGCTAAAAAAGCAAAAGAGAAGGACCAGGGGCAAGCCATGGCAACTACTCAGAACTGGCTCTGCGGTGGCAGAATGGACTAGCGATGGCATCCAAGTGTGCTGTGGCTGCCCTGACCTAGCAATCTTCAGTGGGAGAGCATAGTCAGAATTGGAAAGGTTTACGAACTAACCAGTAAGAAATGTGGATGCCATTCCCCTGGTGTATGGCAAACCTGAATAAATTGAATTATCCTCGTTAGTCCTCCCTGATTTGAAGCTGTTTAATATAGCACTTGAGAACCAAGGAAATATAGCTATCTAGGTCATTTTAAATCTTGAAATTAAATGGTTTCCTTATGAAATCCAAAATACTTAAGAGTGACAATCCTGATGATTGCCTTGTAGCAGTAAAGAAGCAGCCCTCTCAGTATCACAGGCAGAGGAGTGCTTAAAAATTGAATCAGATATGCCCTTTGCAGTTTAATGAAGTCAGATGCCTTCAGGGGCCCTCTGTGTAGTGAGGATCTCCTCTCTACAGATCCTGGGATTTAACAAGCCTGCTTTGTCGTTGAATTGGAGGGGAGGTTCCTTTCTCTTCAATTATGTGCACCTAGGAGAGACCAAAGAAGGGGGAACTGTTTGGTGCTTGTAGCTCACGTTTATCATGGAGTTTAACAGCTTACAAAAGGCTCCTGCTGACCACCTCTTAACCCTCAATTTGGGAGGGCAGAATAGTCCCATTTCGCAAATGAGAAAACAAAGGCTTTGACTTTGAATGACTTGCCTCAAGTCCAGAGCTGTTAAATAATAGCCCAACTGATCGACCCCTGCCCCTCTACCTCACCTCCGTTGTTTTCTGTATTATCACAGTTACGGCTAGAACATGGGAATTCTTGTAAATAATCTACCAGTATGTTCTGGTGTCTGTTATTTAACTACCTATCTCAGAGTTGGAGTCCTATTACCCTCCAAAAATATTACAGCCTTTAACTTGTGTTTGTGTGTGGCGGGGGGCGGGGGGGGGGCGGGGGGCGTGTCACGTCTACTCAAAAGTGTATTTTCTCATTTAACAAATCCGTGTTAAGCACTTACTATATGCTGGACTATTTGGATGCAAAAGAAAGTAAAACAGACAAGATCCCTGCTTTCATGGAGCTATATCCTGTTAAGGGAGCTACACAGAAAGCAGACAAATAAATAAGAGCATAAGAAAGCTCCACATAAATAGGACACTGTGACAGAATAACAGGAAGGCTTGATTTTAGTAGGCAGCCAGGGAAGGCATCTCTGAAGGGGGGACATGTCAACTGAGGTTTTCCGGGGAAAAAGGAACAGCCATATGACAAACTAGGAAGAGACTTATGGGCCAACTTTACCAACTTCAAGGCTGGGAAGTGGTTGGCATGAAGTTAGAATTGCCCAAATGCCAATGGAACTGAAATAGAATGAGTGAAAAGAGGAGTTCCATGAGATAAAGTGGCAGAATAGGCAGGGCTGGGTGGGATACAGATTTTGAGGCCATGGACAAAGTTTACTCTTTAAGTGTCATTGGAAGTTGTTAAAGGGTTTTACGTAGGGGAAGAACAGATCTGATTTAAATTTTGAAAGTTCACTCAGGTGTAAAGAATGGAAGGAGGTGGGCAGGCGTGGAAGCTGAGCCAGTTTTGCAGTGGACCAGCGTGGCCCAGGTGGTGGTGATGTGAAGGGGTCAGTATATGTTTGGTGGTAAAAACCCACAGATGTAAGAAAAAGCGATGGTCTCAAAGGAGAGTCTCAGGTGTCTTACTGGTGGTGTTGGGTACACGGTGGTGGCATTTACTGAGATGGAGAAGATGGAGGAAGATAAGGTTTGAGGAAAATCGAGAGTCCCCTTTGGGAATGTTAAATTGGAGGTGTCCGTATGAAACCCTGGATATGTGAGACTGGCACTCCGGAGAGAGGTCTGGACTGAAGAAATCTGGGAGGCATGGGAATATAAGTGCCTGTTAAAGTTGTGGTACTGGGTAAAATCACCCCCAGGGGGAGAGTGTTGATAGAAGAAGGGGCCCAGGATGGAGTCCCGAGGGAACATCAACCCTCACAGATTTTATAGAGAAGAGGGAGTCGGCAAAGGAGACGGAAGAGATGACCTTTCGGATAGGAAGAAAACCAGTAGACGCCTCTCATGACCCAAGTAAAGGAGAACGTTTCAAGAAGGAAGCCATACCCGATTACAGGGGTGCTGCCTGAGAAGGCCTCTAAGATAGAATTGACCACATGGAGGTCTGTGAGCTGAGTAAACAGTTTCAGCTAATTAGTAGGGACTGAATGTAACTGGAGCAAGTTGAGAAGTAAACGAGAGAGTGGGGACTGTTTGAAGAAGTCTGAATGTGAACAAGGACAGAAAACTGTGTCCTTGTAACACCTTATGTTGAACTGACCTTGTTGTTGCCAAAGCCACACAGCGGTCTTAGCTATACACTCACCGGACATGTCCTGCGTTGGCGAGTGGCTCCACAATCTGCTCTAAGATATGTGCCCCTAAGATTTATCCTCAAGGCAAATGACTTCCAAGCCCCTTAACATTTTGTGTGTGTGAAACCCTGTGTCTCTTTAAGACTTGGTGGTCAGAGTACTACAGACGGGCATGTCCCACGGGAAATGAATCATTGCATCCAGATCATCTGTGTCATGGGACAGAAAACAGAGGCTGAAGGGCTTACCTTTTTCTGATTTGCTTTCTGACTTTGCCATGAACTTTTGCCCTGAACGTACAGTTCTGATTCCTATAAAACTTAAAGTTCCCACCACTTATCCTACCAGTAGTTAGCAGTTAGGGGTCTGTCCAAGCTGGAAGGAGCTTTGGACACGATCCACAGTTCCCATTCAAAGGCCCCTTAAGTGCAGTTTCTTGTTCATTCACTGATTCATCTTTTGTTCCTGCTCCGTAGTGAGTGTTCTGAGTCGAGGATCTGGGGTCAAACTGCCTGGTTCAAATCCCAAGTATTAATTACCCTTTCTGTGCCGCCTCTGAGAAATGCGGATAATAATACTTAGTTCAGAGGGCTGTTGGGAGAGTTACTGATCAAGGGCTCAACAAATGGTAGCTATTACTGTGATTTCATTTGTCCCTGTGGACGGTGGTTCATTGAAGCATACCAGTTGTAACTCTCATGAGGGCCTGAGGTCACGTGGTTAGTTCCTTTCCTTGGTGTATCTACAGAACCTAGTGCAGTACCTAGCCAATGGCTCGTCTGTGGATGGCTGGGAAATAACCAGGAGTTTATTTTTTATTTCTCATTCACACAGAATTTAGTGATTGTTCAGCATTGAGCTTCTTCCTTCATTACTTCTCGGCAGTTACATTTACTAAAACGTCTGACGAGCTCACATCCAACATGCATTTTGGCCGGAATTTAGAGTCAATGGCTAAAATCTTGGCAGATTCATTGGAATCCTGGTGTAAAATTGTGAACGTGATTTTCCTTCCTTTGTAGCCGTATCGAACACCTCAAATCCCAAAATGACCTTCTGACCATAACCCTGGAAGAATGCAAAAGCAATGCTGAGAGAATGAGCATGCTGGTGGGGAAATACGAATCCAATGCCACGGCGCTGAGGCTGGCCCTACAGTACAGGTAGGAAGTGGGGCGGGGCAGGCGAGTAGCCACTTTAATTTAGGAATGCATCCATAGCAAGCTTCTGCATGAAAGTAGAAAACATAACCAGCAAATGCTAGTGTGATGTATATTGAAAATCAATTAGCACCCTGGTGGCAGCAATTAAGAAAATAAGGGTAATGAGTGTGGTATTAGTAAACAGGTATGTTTCTGTTCACATGATCAACTTAAATATTATTTCATTCGAGTAGTATCTCTCAGAACATCAAGTTTTGTGTTACATGTTCAAGTCTTGTTCTTTCTAATCTTTGTTTCCCAGTCTTTATTCATATTCTTATATATTTTACTTTGTTGTAAATTTGGTGCATTCTCTCCCTTCAGTTTGTTACAGTTTCGTAATGTTGCTTAAAAGTCTCCATTTATTTTGACTGGCTGTATCCCCTACATCAAGTTCATATGGTGTTATTACTCATTTCTCTAAAAGACATTTAGACCTTTGCAGACTCTTGATATTGAAAATAATTCTACGGTGAATAATTTAATACAGAAACCTTCATTCTTGTGAGTATTTTCCTCAAGATAAAATCCCTGAAGCCGGAATTATAGGTCAAAGGGTATGAATATTTTCATGGCTCTTCAGGCGTGCTGCCAGTTTTTTCCCGTAAAAACAAACCAGTTGAAATGAATATGATTCATTCATTGATGAGCAAGTGGTATATGAATGTACCACTTTTTTTTTTCAGTTTCATCGGCTTTGGAATTTATCTATTTTTAAATTACTGCTTGGTAAAAGCTACGAAACTATGCTTTATCGTTTTCATAGATTTATTAGTGTCACCACTTAGGCATATTTACCGAAGTCCCGGAGTAGCGATTGTATCTTACTCTTGGCATCCTTTACAAAATTCAGTATTGTTTTAAGAAACATTGCTTCTTCAAAAATCAATATCAAACCTAAATATAGGAGACCAAAGCAAGAAAGCAATCCTACTAGTTGACAGACACAGCAAAGTAAACAGATAATCGTCTATGACAACTCTTGAAACAGGCCGTTCTGCACCGGCAGTCTGCCTTTCATCCGTACAGAAGAAACAATGTCCCAGCGTCTCTAACTTGAAAGACCAACTGCCCTTGAGAGGAGAGGCAGTCATTGGACCCTTTTCCTTATCTCTTAGTAAAGGAACTTGAAAGTAAAGACAATAAAAAACAGTCTGTTGACCAAGTGTTGTGTAAAGCAACATTTCCCCTGCTCAGCTTGGAGAAGCTAATCATTTCTTTGCTTGTGGGGGGAATTTCACTACTGCAGGCATCTGGCCAGGATGACTGAGGCATTAGGCACACACTCCATCCAGTACAGACGTGGGTCCACGTGGGGTCACAGGCAGCAGTGACTTTCAAGAGGTCGCTGTTTGATCCTCTACCCAAAGAGAGACTAATTTTCTTCCTCTTAGAAATCCATTCTCAAACTCTTGTCAGAGTTTTTCTGAGTGTTTCATGAAACAGTTGTACAAACATCTAATAGAACTTTCTGTGATGATGGAACTGTTCTCTGTGCTATCCAATATGGTAACTGCTAGCCACACATGCCTGTTAAACATATGAGATGTGGCTACTGCAACGGAGGAACAGAATTTTTCATTTTATTTACCTTAAATTCTTTTTAATTTAAATATCCACATGTGGCTAGTGGCCATTCTATTGAATAGGCAGGTCTGGGTCAAAATAGTCCCCTTTCTAGGGTGCTGTATGAATTACCTATTATTGTATCACTATTTATTACATCACAGTTTCTAGGGTCAGGAATCTGGGAATGATTTGTCTAGGTAGTTCTGGCTCAGGGTCTGTTATGAGGTTCTGGTCAAGCTCTCAGCCAGAGCTGCATCAGCTGAAACCTTAACTGGGGCTGGCAGATCTGCTTCAAAGAAGCTTTGGGTGGAGTCCTCAGTCCTTCACTGGCTGTTGGCTAGGCACCTTATTTCCTAACCACATGGGCCTCTCCATAGGGCTTCTCAAGAGTCTTCAAGGCACGGCAGCTGGCCTCCTCTAAAGAGGATGATCCAAGAGGGAAAGTGAAGGGAGGAGAGAGAGAGACCAAGATGGAAATCACCATGTTTTTTAATAACCTAATCTCGGACATGACATCCCATGACTTCTGCCTTATTCACTTAGTCACACAGACCAACCCTGCAACAACGTGGAAGGGGGATTATGCAAGGGTGTGGATAGCAGTGTGTAGAGATCAGGGTGATTGGAGAGCATCTCGGAGGCTGGCTGTCAGGAGCGTGTTACCTTTCCCTTTGAGCTGATCATCAAAGGGCCAACAGACTTGCCTCCCTCATCTTTATTGCTTCTCTTGTATTTTTCTAGATCCTAGTTTAAAGCTTGAAAAAAAAAAAAAAAAACCAGGGGCCGGAGAGGGGGCCACATAACAGAGCAAGACCCTGGCTCTGGCCAGGAGTATCCCTGGGTATTTCCTTGCTGACATGGACAGCGAGGCTGAGAGCCAGGTCCCGAGCTGCTTCCCACCCCGGGCACAGCGCTGCCTTGGAGAGGCTCGCCGTCCTCTGCCCGAGTTGAGGATGCCGTGTGCTTCTGTTTCAGTGAGCAGTGCATCGAAGCCTATGAACTCCTCCTGGCGCTGGCCGAGAGTGAGCAGAGCCTCATCCTGGGGCAGTTCCGCGCCGCTGGTGTGGGGTCGTCTCCTGGTAAGTGTGGCCGGAGTCCCTCCGTCCCCTTCCTCCTCATCCCCCGCCTCTCTTGCTCTCCTGCCCCCATCTCGGCTGTTGGCATTGGCACGCCTCCCGACAACATGAAATTCCCTTGTCAAGTGTGTTTTTCATTTTTTCCTCATGACTGAGTGAGTAAATTGTTTATGTTGAATGCAGCAAGAACTGGAGTGGAAACAGCATTACAGACAAGTTAAAACAAACCAAGCCTCTCAGGAAACATACTCTCCCCGGCTAGCAGTAGAACCAGATGGAGTGGGAGGCCCAGGTTCACGATGAAAGGGACCAGCTCTCCCGCAGCCTCTCTCTGATGCTGGTTGTTGAGGGTCCCTTTGCTGCCCACAAGGCCTTTGCCTCTTCTGGCTGCTTTTGTGGGCTGTGCTTTTTCTCCAGGTTTGTCCCTTTGAGTAGGTTGGAAGCGTGGGTTCCCCCTACCTGGTCTCCAGGTGTCGTGGGACTGCAGAGGAACGTTTCATACCTTGCTCTTGTCAGCCTCACCGAATGCGAGCCCCTGCGGGGGAGCAGAGGTGTCGGCAGCCCCCCGCCTCTCAGCCCTGCCCCTCCCTCACCCCGGGGTCATGCGTCCTGCGGGCGTGATCCCTCCCTGCAGATCCACCCCGTTTCCCACTGCTGACCCTCACTGCTGACTGGCTAGAAGGGCTGTGAACGGAAACAGACGCGTGTGGGGCATCCTAGTTATCATCGTTTGCCAAAACTTCACCAGTGACTATGGCTCTGGGCCTTGAGATAACATGGGGACAGTGGCAGTGGAAATAGTGTTTGGGAGGAAAGAAAGCTCCAGGGACAGAGGTTGCCATCTCTGATGCTGAGGCCTGCAAACTCCCTCAGCCTATACCTGATAACAGCAGCTTCTCCCGAGAAGGCATGGCACGTAAACAAAAAACTGACCAGACCACTCCAGAGTCAAAGGTGGGCGGTGTGGGCAGGCTGGGGACCAGGCCACTTGTCATGGACTGGCTTTTCCTCGCGGGCTGTGAGCCCACATTAGAGCTAGTCCTTCCAGGACACACCTTGCCGAGAAGGTCGCCTTCGGGGTACCTCCAGAATGCATCCCTGTCTTCTTCCTTGCCAGCTCCTTGCTCCCTGCCTGGGCTCTGGCTTTTGCACTGAACATTCACCTATTTTTCCTCCTTCAGTTTTTTTTTTTTTTTTTTTTTTTTTTTTTTTTTTTTTTTTGTGGTCGGCATGTGGGATCCTCCCGGACCGGGGCACGAACCCGTGTCCCCTGCATCGGCAGGCGGGCTCTCAACCACTGCGCCACCAGAGAAGCCCCCTCCTTCAGTTTTGACATGGACAGGAATCTGAAGCAAGTCTGAAGGGAATGAAGTATCCTGGGTGTTAATTTCCTGCTTCATATCCAAGTCACCCAGCGAGGAAGCAGGCCTCCATTTGTATGGGTGACCATCCTCCACCCCCTTCTCTGGGATTTCTGGGTTGTTGGTTTTTTTTTTAATAGGATTATCATCCCAGCCCAGAAGTAGAAACTCTGCCAGCATTTCCATTAGGAACCTCATTTTTCAGGGTCTTTTAACCAAACCATAAAACTTTATTCCTCCTCTTAAACAGATTCTAAAATGATCTTGGCCTGCTGTCAGGGGTTTTTTTTTGTTTTTTTTTTTAATGTAAGTATTAAGGAAAATGATCAATTAAAGGAAAAAATCAATCATCTTATTTCCAGTTTGTATCAGAGGAATGTCTTAAACTGTTCCATCCTTGAAAGGTACCTTTTATGAGGCTTGTACTTACTCAGCACAGTTACTTGGTAGGAGCTGAAAGGACTTAAATACATGTGCATTTTAAATATTTAAAATCAATTATAAAATGCCTTGTATTAACATAATCCTGGGTAGCTCATGGGTCTGTTTATAAAATGGGGCAGTCAGTAATACGCCTCTTCAGAATTCAGGGAGCAGTCAGTTGGTGAGACATATGTAAAATATCTTATTTGTGGAAGGAGAAAAAAGCATGAAAGTTGGCCAGAGGGAGGTCCAGGGAATCTTAGCCTGTGGGACACGCACAGCCACGTTTCCTCCCCCTCCTCTGTAAAGCAGACCGTTGACTGACGTTTTAGCAGCTCCCTATTAAATCTTACTCTTCCATTCTGCTGACAATGGCTGCTGACCTGTCAGCCTGCCCTAAGGTGCCATGTAGTTGCACAGGGAAGCAAGTACTAGTTGTAACATTTACCCACAGTGTCAGTTATTGTGGGGTTTTTTTTTGTTTCTTGTTGACTGCACAGGCGTTCATTCTAGATGATTTAGACCAGTGCTTTTCGACTGTGCCTGGGAAGCTGGAGGAGTTTCTCTGGGCCTCAGTGGTGGGCGTGGAGGGTGGAGAAGCTGAGTGTATGCCCCCCACCCCTGCCCACTTCAACCGGTTCCACATTTGCCAGTTTTGTATCTTAGGCTTTGGCATAAGATTTCATATATACATACTTGGAAGATCATGGGTCTGGGCTGCAGAGGTAACAAACCAATGACTTATTTGGCCGGCATGGTTTTTGAAAACACTACCAGAAAGTGACTGTCTTGGGCAGGGAGTTCCCTGTCTGGCTCTGTGGTGGTGGCCATGACCCTGACGTCTTGCTCCAGCCCAGTTTCCTGGCCTCTGGAGGCAGGGGAGCTCACCCCTGGCCATGACCTAGCTCAGAGAGAAAGGTCAGGGATAGCATCCATAGAGGACAGTCAGAGCCAGTCTCAAGGTCTCGTTTTAACCATTAGTTTTGTGTCTCGTGCCTGCACGAAGCTCTCAGCAAAGCTGCAGCCTTGTGGAGAGATCGCAAGGTTTGGCCTCAGTTTCTCCCTGGCCTCATTCACAGGGAAGTACCAACCAGCACAGGGGAGAAGGGCCACACAGGAGACTTGGGGCTGAGCACGGGGAGCAGCCAGGAGCCTGGGGAATTAGAAAATCATAGCAGGTTAGAGCTGGAAACAGACCTCAGAGCTCCTACTGGCCAGCCCCTCATTTGTCGGGGAGGACCGTGGAGGCCAGAGCAGAGAAGAAGCCTTCTTCAGTGCAGTTTCTCGATGAAGAGCCAGGCCCAGGACACACGTCTCTTCACTGGCATCCGCCGCTGGACTCCTCTCTACTGCGCCACCTCCACCCCAAGTAACTGGCTACTGATTATCCAGACTCACTCCTCTAGACCAGCGCTGATTAACCCATTGGCTTCTCTGCCATGCAGGAGACCCGTCAGGGGACGAAAACATCACTCAGATGCTCAAGCGAGCTCACGACTGCCGGAAGACAGCCGAGAACGCCGCCAAGGCCCTGCTCATGAAGCTGGACGGCAGCTGCGGGGGAGCCTTTGCTGTGGCCGGCTGCAGTGTGCAGCCTTGGGAGAGCCTGTCTTCTAACAGCCACACCAGGTAATTCTCGGCCTTTCTGCCGCGAGCTGGATGCGTGCCCACGGGTAGTCCGCTCACTAGGCTTGCAGCCTGCTCCCGGGAATGAGTCAGGGAGTCAGAATGGGAGAGCTGGAAAGCGCCTTCTCACTTTACCAGTGTGGGAACTGCCGCCCAGAGAGAAGGGGTGATTTGCTCAAGGAGGTGGAACCCAAACCTACCTTTCTGTCCGGTACACTTCCCCCTTTTGGTTCTACCCTCCATTTCGTTATAGTCCTTCATTTTCAAGAAGTATTTGGGGCGGTGAAGAAGGCCCGTGTGCTGCAAATGGTCCTTAAGCACCCAAGACCCAGACCACATCCTATTTCCAGGCTCCATTCTCTCCCTTCCTCTTGTGCCTCTGTCCTTTGTAAGCCCCTCTCAGGCAACGGACTTCCCTTCTCCCCCCTCTTTGCCTTGTAGAGTGATGCATAATCATAGCGTGTGCTTAGCAGACACTTAGTCATGAACCTGGGTTCAAGTTCAGTATCTGTGGATCTAGAAGACTGAAGTGGGTACTTGAAAAAGATGGGGAGGAAAGCAGTGAACACCTTGCTAAGCATAATTTGCGGAAGCCATTGGATTCTATTGGATGTGGGTGGGGCGTCAGAATGAAACTTTTTCTAATGACCTTCTCATTTCTTGCCACCAAAACTCCTAAAAACATGAATGCCTTCCCTTTTTCTTTCTTTCTGTAAAATTATAGTTGATTTACAATGTTGTATTAGTTGCTGGTGTACAGCACAGTGATTCATACAGATATAGAGATATGTGGATATATGGATATGGATTATGGATACATATATATGGATATATATATATATGGATTTTTTTTTCAGATTCTTTTCCGTTATGGTTTATTACAAGATACTGAATTTAGTTCCCTGTGCTATACAGGAGGACCTTGTCATTTATCTGTTTTATATATAGTAGTTTGTATATGCTAATCCCAAACTCCTAATTTATCCCAGCCCACCCCCTTTCCCCTTTGATAAGCATAAGTTTGTTTTCTATGTCTGAGTCTATTTCTGTTTCATAAATAAATTCATTTGTATCGTATTTTAGATCCCACATATTAGAGATATCATATATTTGTCTTTCTCTGTCTGACTTCACTTAGTGTGGTAATCTCTAGGTCCATCCGTGTTGCTGCAAATAGAATGCCTTCCCTTTATATCCCAGTTCTGTCTAGAAAGTACTTTGTTAGAGATTGTCATGTGAAAACCAAATCACAAAAGACAGGAAGGGTAACTTACCCCATTTGTACAGGTGAGAAAACCTTGGCTCAGAGGTGAGAGTGACTTGCCTAAATAAGGTCACATGGCTGATAGATAAGAGGGAACTCAGAACCCGAGCCCAGGACTTTGGCATCAAGCATATTATTCTTTTCACTAGGCCAGGTTGGATCTCATGATTTAAAAAAAAAAAACAGTGTCTGCTTGCAGGTCAAGTGACCAAAGCCACACAAGGGTGGATTCAATCTTAAGAGCAAAAGGAGAAATACTGATGTTTTTTTCGGTACCTGAGAGAAACTTAATTGTCCCATGTGTCTTTCCCACAGGTAGGACCAAGCCATCTGCCTAAGTGCAGATTTAACCTTCCTGGACCTGGTGCCTCAGGAAAGGGGACATTCCCAGTAACGTACTTGGCCAGGTGCCCACAAACACAAGGGACTTATTTCCTCTGGACTGCAGCAACAATTGTCTTATTCGGGAAAGCACAGATTATCATTTATTTTTTTCTTAAAACCAGATTCTTCTGTTTAAACACAGAAAGCAGATGCTCTTCTTAATGACTTTTCCCAATGTGTATAATCTATAATTTCCACCTTCATTTAGCATAAAAATGTAGTTCTCATGTTGTCAATGATACTGTTCTGTTGCATTAGTGAACACAAGAACTGGGTTGACAGGAATTGTGTACCATTTCAGTGGCTTATAAGGGGTGTGTTACAGATCTTTTGCCCATCCCTCCCCACCTGCAAAATAATTTTGTTGTTTTAATCTAAATCAGAGACGAATTTAGAGCCAGTCAGGAGTTGGGAATGTTTTCTCACCAGCTATTCGTTGGAGACCCTGATTATGAGTATTTCTTAGAAATATTTTAACGTATAGATGAGCCTTGATTTTTGAGACAGCCTTCTTAGAGAAGCTTAATTTTAGGTAATGTACTTCTGTAGGTTGACATCAACTCAGAACATAGTTTCACTTTGCAAGAATTACCTCACTGAAGAATGGCTCTTGAACTAAATTCAGTCTTCAATGGATCTTTGCATCAAAGTACAGAGACCTTTAGCTCAGATTTTACTCAATTCTCCTTAAAAATTCCCTTTCACACTCCCACCCAAATCAGAGCAGCTCAGAGAGGGGGTTACAGGCATTCATGTGGCAACACACATTCTTGGGACCTGATACAGCCAGACTGCTTATGTTCAGTGTGGCTCAGAAAAAGAGTCCCAGACCACCAGATGCTTTCATAATTATAATAATTAATTTTGTTTGTAAATCTTGCCGTTCCACTCAGCCATTCCCACATGTCAAGATTATGGAAGAAAGAAAGACAAGAGGCCTTCTGAGTTGGAGCTTTTTGTGGCTCCATCAGTCGCCTCCCCTCCCACTGTAGCCAGCTGGCAGAATTCTAATCAGAGAGTCAGCCAGCTGTTCCTCCAGGTCTCAGGAAAGGAATGCTGAGTACCAGGCCTCCAGACGCCTTTCTGGCAGCACAGGGCAGCCCCCCGGTAACAGCAAGGTCATGGTTTCAGAAGGGAGCAGCTGAGGGGCAGTTACCAGCAAGGAGAAAATAAAAATGGTAGGCAGCCCATCAGTTGACTCCGTAGTCAGGAGCCCAGGGATGCTGCTGTTTCCGTTTTGAAACATTTCATTTTTTTGCAAAAATAACAGCCATGGCCGCATCAGAAAGTGTAATTGGCTTAATGGACAGAGTAACTAGGTAATGTGGGTTGCCTGGATAGCTTTATCAATGTATCACAACAGAGAGGCAAATGGACTAAATTGATGAGATGTACGAATAGGAATTCTTAATCAGGCCCACCCTTTTGGTCAAGCATCACAATTTCAGCTCCTTGGTGGAAGCACAATCATCGATCTAAATCTACGAAAGGACAAGGGGCCAAGACAGAATAAGCCACAGCAAGTCTGTCCTCATGGAGGCTGGAGTCCCTTTTGTCCTCCCATCAGGTGTGGATCAGGGTGAGGCTTGTGAGACGGGTGATTGCAGCCTTGCAGCGAGCTCTGGGAACATCCAGGGAGCCGGGGTCCCACCTGGCTGACCACTCACACTGGGGCGTAATCCCCAAATTGGAATGGAGAGTGGTGGAGCTCCCAGCCCTCACCCTCTAAGTCAGTCTTAAGATGAAGTTTCACTGGGACGGAAAGAAAGGCTGAGGACAGTGGAATCACGTCCATTGAAAGGATAAATGGGATTGAAACAGCCGTCCAGTTAGGACAGGTCTGTGCCCCACCACCAGCAAGCTTCCGGGCATGAGAGTCAGGCTAGGTCTGCCTGTCGTCGTAATAGGCGTCTTTACTTCCCTCTGAAAACCAGAGGTGCTTTCCCCAGCTAGGTACCAGGAGAGTCCATCCAAAGTCCTTGGGATTAATGCTTAGAAGTGCTGGTAAATTCTGAAGCCCAGCTCAGACACAGTCTTCCACATGACAGCGTGGTGCTCAGGCCTCCTGCAAAAATGTCCTTGTCACTTATCATTTAGGTTCTATGGGAACTAGATAGAGACCTGAAATGCTTTTGCTTTTCTTTTTTTAAGAGCTAACTTGCTGATCTCAAAAGAATTATATGCTCATTGTAAAAATAAACTAAACAATTTAAATCCCAGCATTACATAAAATTCTCCATGCTAGGACCCTCCCTGGAAAGGACACTGCACACAGTTTGGAGCGTTATCTTCACAGATTTAACTGTCCATTTTTTATGACCTAGACCTTTGGTTGCCAATGACAGAAACATACTCAAATAGCTTAAAAGGGGGTCTTGGTGGAAGGATATCAGGTCTCCCACAGAGGAGCCACGTACCTGGGCAGAGGGCTACAGTGAGCCCGGGCAGAGGAGAACCGGGCACCTGAGCAGAGCCGGGCCAGACCACACCCGGCCAGTCCGGCCCCCGCACACGGCTTTCACCTCTTCCCTGCTGCAGGCTGCTCCCCAGATGACAGAAAACCAGCACACCACCTGCTTTAGTATATACCAGGCTGACTGGTTTCTCTGATGTCAAGTAAGAAAATCCTGGGAAGGAACATCTCGCCCAGCTGGGCTCAAGTGCCTACCCAGTCATCCGTGGCCATGACAGTTCTTGCAGGAGCCACGTGGGCAGAGAGAAGGGGTAGGTCCCAGAAGAAGGCGGAGGGTGTGTCGTCAGCAGACCAACACATGGCATCTTTAAAAATGTGACTCCGTCTCATTTTAACCCAATAAGGATCCTATTTAGGTGGACTCTCTCGAAACTTGCTTTTCCCCCTTAGTATTATATTTTTAGGCATCTTTCCATGTGTGTCGTTCTTTTCAGCAGTGCCCAGTCTTCCGTTGGATGGCAGTTCGTCATGCATTTAGACAGCTTCCTCTTGTTTGGATGTTTGTATCCAGTTTTTTACTATTAAAACACTGCTGCAGTCACCATCCTTGTCCTTATACCTGCCCACCTCGTGCAGTTTCTGTGGGACCAATTCTGAGAAGCAGAATATGCTGACTCAAAAATGACTATTGTTTCAAATGTCAGATAGCCCTTCCATACATGATCCAGCCAGTGTGTGAGGGCCTCTTCCTCCACACCCTTGCTGAAACTGGGTAGTATACATTTTTTTAATTTGGCCAATCTCTAGGCAAAAAAGTACCCTTAGTATTTTACTCTGTACCTCTTAATTATTAGTGATGTTGAAAATCATTTACAGTCACCCCTCAGTATCCTTGGGAGACTGGTTCTAGGACTCCTGTGGATACCAAAATCTGAGGATGCTCAAGTCCCTTATATAAAACATTGTAATATTTGCATTAGAACATACAAACATCCTCTCATATATTTTAAATCATCTGTAGGTTACTTAAAATACCTAATGTAATGTAAATGCTATGTAAATAGTTGTAAATAAAATGTAAATGATATGTAAATAGTTGCCAGCACATAGCAAATTCAAGTTTTGCTCTTTGGAACTTTCCGGATTCTTTTTTTTCCCCCAAAGATTTTCCACCTGTGGTTGGTTGAATCCGCAGATGCGTAATTCTTAGATAGGGAGTGCCGACTGTGAAATGTTTAATGTTTTTAGTGTCAGAGAAATGGTTAGCAGCAGTATAGGTGTCAGGTCTAGATGGTGTCTGTCTTGGTGTGTTATCAGCAGCCAAATCAGGAGCAGTTTAATATTTGTTTTAGAGATGCCTGGTTTCCAACCCCATCGTAACGGCACCATGTAAAGACCTGCAGGAATAGAATCCGTCTCCTAAATGTGTCTCTCGTTTTGCCTTCCACTGTCAGCTGAGTTTCTGGAACCAGGCAGTTTTTGAGGACTTCAGTTATCTGACAGAAGATTTCCCCTACCCATGTAGTCATCCCCTGGGTATCCACCGGAGATTCGTTCCAGGACCCACCACGGACTCCCCCGGTCCCCATCATAAACATAGTACTGTATTTATTTTTAAAAACCCACATATAAGTGACCTGCAGAGTTCAAGCTCATGGTGTTCAAGAGTCAACTGTATTTCTTTAGATAATTTTTCCTCCCCAAACCGCTTCTCCTTGAGAATTCTGATAATCCTTTGAGAGCATTCAGACCTAAGAGGTTTGGATTGTGTTGAGTACTTTTAGTCCTATGTGACAAAGAATTGTCAGGAAAAAAAAGGTAGGGGGGCATGGGGGGATACCCAGGACAACACTGAAAAAAAAAATTCAGGCAGTTGACAAGGCCCAAGCTTCTGCTTAGAGGAGAGGGGTCGAATGTCACTGGCCTGACCCCCTCCTTCAAATAAATTTAAAATGCTCAGCCAACAGAAGGCCCCCTGGTGGCACTTTCCTTCTGAAAATGAGCTCCTCCTTGGTGTAAATGAGATCCTAACTGGGGCCAGGTAAGACACTGATAAAAACTTCAGGAAAAATCCACCTCTGGTTTTCAAGGCAAAAGAAATGATATGTTCTCTTTCTGCCGAGACAAGATGAGGAAGCTGGAAAAAAAAAAAAAAAGGATTTTTCTTCTAAAAGCAGGATGGGGAGTTGTCTTGAGGACAGGGCTGGGACATGGTGGAGAGGGACAGAAGAGAGGACATTTGAAATCGATGGCTGCTTCAATAAACTGCTGTGTCCGCGTCCCACTGTGAACAGGGCAGGCAGGAGGGTGGGCTGCCCCAGGCTGGCCGGCGTGCGGTCGTGTGCGGTGAGCAGACAGATCAGCTGTCAGCTGGCAACTAATGGACGCAGAGTAGAGCCAGCCGAGGGGAGCTCAAGCAGAGACCATCATGGTAAGGAGAAACCCACGCAACCTGGCCCAGCTCCTCGAAAAACCAGGGGAGAAGACAAAAATGTGCGGCCCCAGAATCCTGGGACCAGCTGGGGTTTGCTTCCTCTGCAGCCCTCCCCGCAATCCCTCTCACCCTGGAGAGGAGGAGTAAATCGGCCCACTGGGAAAGTGATTTATTCCCCCTTGACAACTGAGCTCACCCGGCATTCCAAGCCGGGAGAGTTAATGGATGACTTAACCCCAGCCCGGCAGCCAGCAGCCGGCAGCCGGCAGCCGGCGGCAGGCTCTCGGGAGACCGACAGCGCCTTTGTCTGCAGGAGGCCGGAGAAGAGACCGCGGCTTCCCCTCCTCTTAGCATTGTCATAATTATATTCTGCGGTGGACCATTAAGAGCACAAAGCAGAATTGTAATTAACCTCGCCTGATCTGTTCCCCGCTGGTGTCCTGGAAGGGAGAGAGGGAAGCTGGAGAGGGGCAGCGGGGCTAGGTGCTTACCTTGAAATTAAACTTTCCCCTGGAAAAGCACTTTACAGCTCTGAGCTTCCCGCAGGGGTAAAATCAGTGGAGGGAGATCTTTTGTCCTTTCTTCTTTTTCTTCCTTTCTTAAAACTATACCCACAGCAGAGATGGTGAAACAAAAGCCTTCCCCACCTGGCCTGGGATCGGGCGCCAGGCCCTAGAGGGTTCCAGGACCCCCCAAAGCCTGGCAGCCTCTGCCACCCCCCCATGTTGGTGTCTTCCAGGCAGTTCTGGGGGTTTGCAAGTCCAGTCAACACTTGCTGCTCTGCTTCCCCCGAAGATGGGTGGTTTTCTGCAGGACCTGCTAGGTGGCTGACATCCCTGGAGGGGAGGCCCTGAGCCTGGTGTTGGGTGTCTCGGGGCCACTGGCACAGCTGTGCTTCCTCCCTGCCCAGAGCAAGTGCTGTGTGTGGGCTGCCAGCTTCAGGACCCATTGTCTCATTTCCATAGCCTGGTGACATGGGAACTGTTAGTATCCCCACTTTGTCACAGCCCAGAAAGGTTGGGTGATGTACTCTGGGCCATAACACTAGGCATTGGCCGAGGAAGAATGTTTACTCAGGTCTGCCTGATGTCAGAGACCTGCTCAGAATCACTAGTACCCATCAGGTCAGTCCAAGAGCACGGTGGCTCTCCCTAGAGAATTTGTGATGGGGTGCTGTTACTTTACAGGCTACTTTGCAAATGCCCAGTTATCCTGTGGGGTGGACCAGTTGTTCTCAAACCAGGCTGTGCCTCAGAATTAGTGGGAGAGTGCATTAAAACAGATGGCTGGTCACCCGCCCACCCCCGAGTTCCCGACTCTGTGAGTCTGCGTAGTGGGACCTGGGAACATGCATTCCTAACAAGTTCCCAGGGGATGCTGCCGTGGTCAGCCCCTCGACTGCTCTTTGACAACCACTGGGGAACACCAGTCCCGCTAAATGGAAAATATGCCAACATATTATCCTTCCAGGGCCTGCAGAATAATGAAAGAACTCTAGGTTCTACTGTCCTTAGAGTTTTGAAATTTTTGTTAAATTTTTTGTTGAAGTATAGTTGATTTACAGTGTTGTGTTAATTACTGCTCTACAGCAAAGTGACTCGGTTATACATATATATATACACATACTTTTTCATATTCTTTTCCATTATGGTTTATCACAGGATATTGAATATGGTTTACTGTGCTATATAGTAGCACCTTGTTGTTTATCCATTCTATATATACCAGTTTGCATCTGCTAACCCCAAACTCCCACTCCATCCCTCCCCCAGTCTCCTCCCCCTTGGCAACCACCAGTCTGTTCTCCATGTCTCTGGTTCTGTTTCTGTTTCATAGATAGGTTCATTCGTGCCATAATTTAGATTCCACATACAAGTGATATCATATGGTATTTGTCTTTCTCTTTCTGGCTTCCTTCACTTAGTATGATCATCTCTAGTTGCATCCGTGTGGCTGCAACTGGCATTATTTTGTTCTTTTTTATGGCCGAATAATACCCCATTGTATATAGATACCATATCTTTATCCATTCATCTGTTGATGGACATTTAGGTTGTTTCCATGTCTTGGCTATTGTAAACAGTGCTGCTGTGAACATAGGGGTGCATGTGTCTTTTTGAATTATAGTTTTGTCTGGATATATACCCAGGAGTGGGACTGTTGGATCATATGGTAATTCTATTTTTGATTTTTTGAGAAACCTCCATACTGTTTTCCATAGTGGCTATACCAACTTAGATTCCTACCAACAGCATAGGAGGGTTCCCTTTTCTCTACACCCTCTCCAGTATTTGTTATTTGTAGACGTTTTAATGGTGGCCATTCTGACCGGCATGAGGTGGTACCTCACTGTAGTTTTGATTTGCCTGAAATTTCTCTTTTAAGTGACAGGAATCAAAGGGTGGCTCAAGTATGTTATATTTCTAAAAAAGCATTTCAAAGAAGACGTGACAAAAAGGTCACCCAGGTATTGGTTTAGCTCTGTGTTTTCTCTATATTTAAAATTTTCCAAAGCGACTTTTAATGAAAAGGAGGACTACAGTTGTAAAGTGAGCCTCTCGTGCTGGGTCCCAGCTTCACGGGAACGGATCTCCTACCTGAAGCCTCCTCCCCACTCACTGGAAGAGCAGTGTTGCTGTTTCCCAGTGCCGCGCTGTCTAAACACGTCATGCCTGGGAGCGCATCTCCACACTCAGCCCCGTGCAGTGCTCCATGAACAGGGCCACCGCTTCAGTTCGCTCTAATTTTGTGGCTCATGTGTGGAAACTTAGGCATCTGTCCCTCCACGTTGTGTTGACAGTCCATGAAGGCAAGCTCCGAGTCCTGTTGAATGGTTTTGTGTAAGGCATGCCTGTCACCGAGCTGTTTGCAAAGCGGGTCTTTACCGAAGAAGGCTGAGATCCTGAGGGAGGGACCCTGTTTCCTCCCTAGGATGAATCCCCTCTTGTTGGGCAGCTGTCATCCTCAGAAGCCCCCGCTGGCTCCCCGGCGCCCTCTGCTGGCGATACCGGTTGCTCCTTCATGCTTCTCTTGGGCTGCTTTGTTTCTTTATGCAGTTGCACCTGAAGTGTTCCAACTGGAGGGTATTGCTGCTTGTCCCATCTCGTTCTTTTTAAAATACAGCTTGAGAACACATAACATTGATGATGAGTAATTTTTAACCTCCTTCCTGCCTTCTCAGCTTCCACCGTCTCCCCCAAGCTTGTTGCAGTAGCCCCAAAAGGTCTCCCTGCCTCTGCCCTTGCCTCCCTGCATCTCTCATAGTACAGCAGCCAGAGGGATCCTGTTAAAATGGAAGGCAGATCATGTCACTCCTCTATTACAAACCCTCCAGTGGCTTCTAAGTCTAATTCTAGAGAAAAAGACACAGCCCTTGCCCTATGAGACCCTGTGTGACGTGGCACCCTGCCCCCCACATACACACCCTCCTGTCTGACCAGCTCTCCTCCCTCTCCCCTGGCTGACCCCCATTCAGCCACAGTCTTATTCTTGCCGGCCAGCCAGGCTTGCTGCCTCAGGGCCTTTGCATTTGCTGTGTCCTCTGCTTGGCTCCCTGTTCCTCCAGATACCCACAAAGCTCCCTTTCTCACCTTCTTCACGTCTACTCCTCGAGCTCTATTTGGAAGAATCACCCCATCCCCTCTTTGTGATCCCCATAACTGCGTCATTTTTCTCCCTGGTCCTTCTCCCTGTCTGGTGTGCTGTCTGTTTTACTTGTTTGCCTCCCCTGTTAGAATATGAGTTCCATGAAGGCAGAGATTTTTCTAGGCCCTAGAAAAGTGACCCACAGTAAGCACCCCATTATTTCTTGAATGGATGAATGATGGCTATATGTACTGAGTGCTTATGGTGTGCTGGGCACGTTTCCAGACACTTTCGGTTTGCCTCATTTAATCCTCACCACAACCTTAGGAAGCATGTACTGTATTACCTTCATTTTAAAGATAAGAAACTAGGCACAGAGAGTTTGAGTAGTGCTACCTCTAAATCTACGAAGCGTATAAGATGCTCGGGTCCCAGGTAAAGGCAGCACCGCTGTATTCGGGTTCCCCAGAGAAACGGAATCAACAGGTGTGTGTGTATGTGTGTGTGTGGATGGAGAGGCTGGTTGATTGATTGATTTTAACGAATTAGCTCATTTGATTACGGGGGCTGGCAAGTCCTAAATCTACAGGGCAGGCAGGCTGGAGACCCCAGGAAGGGGTGATGTAGCAGTCTTGAATTCAAAGGCAGTCTGGAGGCGGAATTTCTTCTTCCTTAGGGGATTTCCATCTCGTCTTTTAAGGCCTCAACTCATTGGATGAGACCCACCTACACTATGGAGGGTGGTCTGCTTTACTCAGTCTACTGATTTAAATGTCAATCACATGTGAAAAATACCTTTACGGCAACATCTAAGAGGGGTGTTTGGCCAGGCAGCTGGGCACCATAGCCTCGCCCAGCTGACACGTGTAAGTAGCCATCACAACCTCTGAAAAGGTGTTGTGTGCTGGTCAGACTGATCCTGTTCCCTTCATCTCTAGGGAACATCCCACCTGTCCTGATGGGGGTTGGGGGGGTGAAGGATGGTAGGGGGCCGCAGAGAGTCTGTGGTGCTTGGGAGCTTCCAGTCGTGGCAGGAGTTCTCTGACCTGAAGACCACCCCAGGCCCTGGGAAGTTCTCTTCCTTGTGTGCATGGCCTACCATCTCTTCTCACCCTTCTCTTCCCGGAAGGCTTGACTTCTTGATAACGTGTCAGGTACAGGGTGGAATGGCCCTTGGTCACATCGAGGTTATGGGGAGGAGATACATCTGCTGTGTTGGGGGTCTTGGCCTGTTACCCCTGTTCCAGTGTGAGCTGAGGAGGGCAGGCCTGGCCTCAGGGCCGCCAACACCTATGGATACCAGTCCCTGCTCCTGGCACAGCTTCCAACAACGGGAATCTTGGGGAGACAGAGCTGTGGAATGGGGAGACTGCGGCCCAAGTTGAGCTGCACCAGTTTCCATCCTCATGACTAGGCAAGCTACTTGATGACTCAGAACCTCCGTTTCCAAATCTGTAACGACAGAGATGAGGGTGCCGCCCTGCACTATTGTGATGAGAGTTAAATGGGCCCCTGCTTGTTATTCTGCCATCTTTCTAAAGCCAGTTCCATGAGGGCTACGTCAAGTGTAGGTGGGTCCAGAGAAACCGCCGTAGGTGCATGCTGGCCTCAGGTGCTTGAGAACTGGGTAGAGTGGGCTTCATTCGGAGCCAGTGGGGACAGCCTACAACCGTCTTGAGCACCAAGCCTCAGTTTTCCTGCGGTTCTCACCCTTCCATGGTACTCTGGAACCCACAGAAACTTTCATGGACCACCACATTCCCGGGGTTCAGCCCTAGGTGCTCCTCAGAACTGCCAGCCCCTGCTTGGTCACCATTCAGCATGGGTGGCCAAGGGCCCCTTGGACCAGCCTGAGTCCCTGTGGTGGACTTTATACTCAGCCATGATACAGAGGAACAGCTCTGGAGGCCTGGGGGCACCCTGCTTTCTAAGTTGTGGCAACATTACACACACAGAGGGTCCCCCATCACTACCACTCCTTCCAGCCGCCACCCCCAGGGGACTGCTGTCAGCAGTCTGGGGTGTGTGCGTGAACAATGTGTATGTGTACACACACACACACACACAATGTAGATCATGCCATAGGTATTTTGTTCTTCACCTTGCTTTGTTCCCTTAACATATCCCTTTTTTTAAGTCCTATCCATATATACACCTATTTTTATGACATATTTTTCATCCTGTTTCCTCACTCAAACTCTCTCCACCATTGCCATAATTATTCCTGTAATGTCCACATCATGTCCTTCTTTTTGATATGTACTATAATTCGCTAAACCTTGCATTCCGTGAAACGTCTTTGTACCTGTGTATCTTGTTGCTTCTGTGGAATCATTTCCTTAGACTTCATTTCTAGGGTCCACACCTTGTCTTAAAGGGTGTAAACCTTTTCTGATATTCCTTCATACTCATTTCTCTCCCAAAAGGTGGTATGAATTTACTGTGCCATGAAGAATGCTTTCTTTGTCGTCGTTTTTGGATTACCATCTAAACACTGTTGGAGAGGGGAGGGTGTGGAGAAGAATGAGGGAAAACAAGGCCTGTTGGCAGCGACTGGAAGTGCGATGGGTTTTCTTTGTCTTCTCAGCACAACCAGCTCCACAGCCAGTAGCTGCGATACGGAGTTTACTAAGGAAGACGAACAGAGGCTGAAAGATTATATCCAGCAGCTCAGGAATGACAGGGCCGCGGTCAAGCTGACCATGCTGGAGCTGGAAAGCATCCACATCGATCCTCTCAGCTACGACGTCAAGCCCCGGGGAGACAGCCAGCGGCTAGACCTCGAAAACGCGGTGCTGATGCAGGAGCTGATGGCCATGAAGGTATCCGCGTGGGGGGCTCTTCTCAGACCCGGGTCCCGTTCACTCCTCTGTCACCAGGAGGAAGTACGGAAAGGCCTCTCGGAAGTGGCCAGCCCGTCCGTGGTCAGCCACCTCTCCCCTGGAGGACAGGCAGGGCCTCATGCGTAGACAGGGATGGTTTCAGTACGTCTGGGGGGTCACTTGAGCTGGATGTGTTCCTGGAGAGGTGAGCTGAGCGCTGGAGAAACCTCAGGGGGTCCCAGGCCAGAATGGAACACCTCATCTCCAAGAGGAGCCAGGAGAGACCTCTGCAGGGGGTGGGGAGCAGCCTCTGTCCGCGTGAAAAGAGCCCTGGTCTCCAGAACGCTTGCAAGTGCTTCTCGGGTTGATGCTGACATTAAGGTGAGGCGGGGAGAAGGGGGCGAGGCCAGCTGCGGCATTTGGACAAGAGCCCTGGTCTCCTGACCCCCTTGTCCCTTTGGTGTTGTGTAGAGCATCAGTAACCCTGTCACCCTCCGGGGTGACTCGCTCAGCACATCCCTGCCCTCGGTGGCTGCTCGAGCTGGAGTCTGGGCGAAGCCTGGGAGGACTTTGGGCCGTGGCAGCAGAGTCAGGTCAGATATTGGCCTCACCCTCTCAGCTCAGACCCTCACTTGACTCCCGCTAGGGAATCCTCATGCGACGTTGGCTGATGTCCCCTCTCACTGCCCACGAGCCGGGCATTGTGTCCGTAACCGCGGTGCCTTTTCCCCTCTCTGTGGGCCTTCGCACCCTGTGGCATGAACTGTGAAGCTGCCCTTCCATTACTTCTTCCAAACGTCGTGTTTCCTTTGGCCCAAGACTCCGGATTTCTTTTATATTCAGGCCAATATGTTGTGCGATAAATTCAGTGTTATTTTGGCCAGGAAAGATATTTTTGGTGAAGTAAAAGCTCTGATATTCCCTCTGCTACTTGCAAATAAAGTGTGTACGCGTCAGAGAAATTTTCCAAAACAATAGGAATCATAAAAAGCTGGGAGAGAAATAACCCATAATATCGTGACCCAGGGGCAGCCATTGGGTTCCCTCGCTAGGAGTTTTTTGAAGAAAAACATCAGAGTCACCTCCCTTCCCTGTATGTCCCTAATAGTGTGCTCACGGGTGTGTGCTTTGCCCACACCAAATCCACTGCTGCAGATTTTGTCGGATTTCACCATTTTGTTCTAGGCTACAACTGCTGAGAGACTCCAGTTTTCTGGGTTTTTTCACTTCTTGTACTTGGTCTTTAGTAAACAGCTTTTGATTTCTCGATGATTGACTTGGCTCCTTCTCAAACCCACTCTTCTTTTTAGAATATCCCCTCCTTTCATTGTGACTCTTCGTCTTCCTCTTGAATTGCTTTAAATATTTATTTTCTGTCTTCTTCCTTGTGAATTCTGGTTCTTTAAATGCCGATTCTACCTCACCGTGACTCACTTCTGTTTTCTCTTCGTGTGTGTGTGTGTGTGTGTGTGTGTGTGTGTGTTGGGAGGAGAACGTGAGTGCCAGCTCCCCCTTGGTGGAGGTTGTGTCTTCCGTGGGGTCCCGCGGGTCCTGGGGGGAGATGTCCCTGTAAACGGTTGTGTCCTTAGATCTGTTGGGACCCATGGGTTTCAGAGGTTTAGGGCTAGTTTTTGTTATATTCTTGGCTGTGGATTCCTGTAGCACAGCTACACATGCCTCATGCCTACGTGATTCCTCAGAAGAGGCTTTTCCTTCTTCTCCCACCCGAAGCCTGAGTGATGACACGTTTCCTCGCCACATCCTCGCCACAGGAAGGAAGTCTTCTCGTCTCCCCTCGAGGCGGCACTTGGAGAGTCCTGGCTCCTGTAGGGGGCGGTCTCAGTCCCGGCTGTCTGCCTTGCCCTTGCATAGGTGCTGAAAGCCCAGGGCCTGGGGCCTCCCTGCCTGCCTGATGCCTCAGGTGGCCGGCGCTGTGGCCACCTCGCCTTTCCTCTTGGGTGGAGTGCCTGCTTTGTTTCTGGCACCCATGGATTCATCTTTCCTTCTTTCAAGCTTGTGTTTGTATGGTTGTTCTGGGTATGACTGTCCACATTAGCTCAGGATGCAGTGCTGTCAGAACCTGCAGAATCCGGCTTCTGATGGCAAAAGATGAGAAGGTTCAGTGTATGGAAACACCTGTCATCCTGGTTCTATGTCATTGTTAGGAAAGGTTTGGCGTCTTCTTTTCAGTGGTCGCTCGGCTCGGCACATTGCCTTCTCCACGGCTAACACCCCCAGCCCTGAGTATGACTAGCCGTGGTGGGTACCCTCTAGGTGTTTCCCGATGTTGGAGGTGAGAACATCTACTCCCCAGGTCTGCCTCACCCGGGAGAGCACAGCAGGCCTGTGGCTTGTCACCTCAGAGGAGGTTCACTTCGGGGGTGACCTTGGTGAATCCCTCTCAAGGCAGTGCCTCAGTGTTACGAAGTAAGATGATAGAGATAGCTGGGGAGACTGACCGGGTGGTCATGGGGTGGTGGACTTGCCCTCCAGCAGAGGTGAGGGACAAGAGTCATGCGTGGGCTCACCTTGAAAGCGGGGCAGGGGAGGAGGAGTATAGCTTAGTGGTTACCTGGGCTCTGAGCCAGACGTCCTGGGTTCAAACTCGGGCCCCACAGTTTACCCAGTAATTGTGGGCTGAGCGGGTGGATTTCCCTCTGCATGCCTCAGTTTCCCCTCCATGAACGGAAATACTCGTAATACCTACCTCAGGTTGGGAGGATTAAGTGAGTTACTTAGTGTAAACATTTGAGACGGTGTTACATGCTCAGTAAATGCTGGTGATTACCACTGTTGCCTGGCCCTGGTCCCAGTAGAGCACGGTCCCATTTGGGAGTCACTCCTTTCTCTCCATAGCAAACTCTAATTTGACTTCTTTAAGATCCTTGAAGAAGTTACCTGAGGAGTAGTCACCTGGGAAGGGCTCTGTTTCGATTCGTTTCATTTGGGGCCTAAAGTAGAGAAGAGCTGGGGGCGGTATCATTGCTCTGCACACTTCCCAGCTGCCTGGCACAGCTCAGGGCCCCACACTGCCATCAGGGGTGATTAAATACGTGGATTGGTGCTATGGAAAATGGAAAAGGAAATGGGAATTGGAAGGGACCTAGTCAGACCCAGCCTTATATGAATGACCCTTTTACAACCTCTTTGATGAAGGTTAGCCTCTGCCTGCCAGAAAACTGGTTTCTATCATGGCTGATGTGACCACTGGGGACGTGGGCGTGGGGTAGTCTAGTTGTTAGAAAGGTTTTCCTTATAGTGAGCCAAGATCTGCTTGCCTGTAACTTCTACCCATTGATCTCAGTTCTGGTGCATAGCGACAAGCGCATGGCTTGGTACACGAGTCCATCCTTTAAGATGTGCGAAGACAGCCATCTGGTCTCCTCGGGGTCATGTTCTCCCCAGCTGCCCAGTGATGCCTCCCTCCGGGCTGTGGGTGGTAGCTGTGGACCCCCTTCCCCCGCCCAGCCCCGCTCTCACCCCGTGGGCGCCTCGTGTGCTCTGTGCCCCGCAGGAGGAGATGGCGGAGTTGAAGGCCCAGCTCTACCTCCTGGAGAAGGAGAAGAAGGCCCTGGAGCTGAAGCTGAGCACGCGGGAGGCCCAGGAGCAGGCCTACCTGGTGCACATCGAGCATCTGAAGTCCGAGGTGGAGGAACAGCAGGAGCAGCGCACGCGGTCCCTCAGCTCCACCAGCAGCGGCGGCAGGGACAGGGCCGGCAAGGTAGGGGCCCGGGGCCCGCCAGCCGCCGCTCCTCACCACCCTGCTGCCTCAGTTTCCTCATCTGCATAGGAACCAAAAGCCATTCTAGAAATTCGAAAGAAGGTGACATTTTGCGGGCAGAGAAACCAAATCCACATTTAAAAAAAAAAAACTCACTTTTATGTACAGTTAAAATTGTTACATGCAGTTGAAGCATTTTCACAGATCACAGTCTTATCCAGGGAGCGATCTATGCAGTGGTCCAGGAGTCTCATACTGGTTCCACCTCTTCCTTCTATCCCGTGTCACACGGTGACCATCGTTGGTTGATCACTCTGTAGCCGATCACTGCATGTATCATCTCCCTTAAGTCTCACGACTCTCAGGAAGGAAGAGTTATCCCCATTTACATGAGGATAATGAGGTTTAAAAGAACTGAGGGGGTCTCACAGCTAGTAAATAGCAGAATCAGGATTTAACCCCAGTTTGGCTGACGGCCACTCCTCCTCTTGTCTGTTTCCTCCTTGACTTCCAAGAGGTGGGAGGCCGGAAGCATCATGAGGCAGAGAAGGAGGAAGGCGAGCCCTGCCTTACCCAGAGGATATCACAGAGAGTGGGCTATCGATGATATCATCTTGCAAACTCACCCTTTCATTAGCCCACAAGTCTTTTTTTTCTAGAATCCAAGCTCATTCCATCACCCTCTACCTCAGAGTGATTCCAAATACTGCACTGGAGAAAAAAATAGTCCAGACTTTCAAGAAAGATATCCCTCGTCCCAGGGTGCTGGAATTCTGTGTGTCGGATTTTCTGTTCCTAACAAATGCCAGCTTCTCCTGACCCCACTTTGTCTCAGGCCCAGGACTGGTGGGCCTACACTGACTTGCTGGTCTAATGAGTGGCCCCTCACGGCCCAGAGGCAGTGATGTCTTCACCAGAGTAGTGTACCTGCGGAGAAAGCACCTTGATGATACTGTGTGGCAGTGAAGAAGCAGCTGAACAGCTAAGAACTGACGCGTGCTCCACAGAGGCCACAGCTACCCTTTGCCCGCCTCTCACCTACAAGGGCACCAAGGGAGTCCATGGCCATGGTACCCAGCTGGGCCACTCTCCTGAGGCCCCAGCTGCTTCTCAGTCATCCGTTCATGTGATGGATGTGGTTTGGTCCAGGCAAGATGCTGGAGGCTGTTCCAGGAGTTTAGCTTGCCCTGGAATGGGCAAATAGATGATCACAACGCAGGGACACAACGTTCTTGGGTGAAAGGATCAATGCCCGGTGCGAGGGGAGGCCACAGGCCAGACCCACAATCCAGATGTGGAGATTCGGGACAGGTTTCCTGAACTGAGAGCCAGTGGAGAGTGGGTGCTAGCCTGAGGAAGAGGGCCAGGGCAGACCAGGAAGTCCACCCTAGGCCAATGGAATGGCAAGGGCAAAGCCTGGAGGGAGGAGGAATCCATACACTGGCTGGGGAGGCCAGCCGGCTGTGCTGCTGTCCTGAGGATGGGGAGGAATCGCTGAGGGCTTTTTGCAGGGGGTGAGGTGACACACTCTGAGCTTTGGAAAGGTCACCATGTGGGTGCACCCTGAAACCACGTGCCCGGTGCTTGGGGAGTCTGATCATGGTGAGCAGGAGCCTCTGCAGGGCTGTTTCACATGGGAGGATCTGGGGCTCTGTTCTGTGCCAACAGCTTCAGAATCTTTGCTCAGCCTTCTGAGTTTGTTAGCAGTCACTTTGGGACAGAGCCTGAGAGACAGAGCCCCAGTGTTCATGTGTGCGCCCTTAGGGAGTGTTGCAAACGGACTAGTCAGGCTCTTGCCAGAGGCCCAGGGATTGAGCATCCCCCTGGTTCTTAGTATTTATTTCGAGTGGGGGAAGCTCTGTGTTCCCGTGGAATAGCTTCAAAGAACAGAAATCTCTTTGATGATAAAGGCCAGATGATTTTTTTAAAATGACTCTCTTATTTATTTATTTGTTTTTGGCTGTGTTGGGTCTTCGTTTCTGTGCAAGGGCTTTCTCTAGTTGTGGCAAGCGGGGGCCACTCTTCATCGCAGTGCGTGGGCCTCTCACTATCGCGGCCTCTCTTGCTGCGGAGCACAAACTCCGGACGCACAGGCTCAGTAATTGTGGCTCACGGGCCCAGTTGCTCCGCGGCATGTGGGATCCTCCCGGACCGGGACGCGAACCTGCATCCCCTGCATTGGCAGGCAGACTCCCAACCACTGCACCACCAGGGAAGCCCTAGGCCAGATGATTTATTTTTATTTTTATTTTCTTACATTAGGGTAAGGAGCTTTATAAGAGTGCTCTTTGTTGTCCAGGTAATGAAATTAGAGGAAGCTGATTATTTTGTCTTTCAAAAGTTACATCCAGGGGCTTCCCTGGTGGCGCAGTGGTTGAGAGTCTGCCTGCCGATGCAGGGGACACGGGTTTGTGCCCCGGTCCGGGAGGATCCCACATGCCGCGGAGCAACTGGGCCCGTGAGCCACAATTACTGAGCCTGTGCGTCCGGAGTTTGTGCTCCGCAGCAAGAGAGTTACATCCAGGGCTTCCCTGGTGATGCAGTGGTTAAGAATCCACCTGCCCAAGGCAGGGGACACGGGTTCGAGCCCTGGTCCGGGAAGATCCCACATGCTGCGGAGCAACTAAGCCCGCGTACCACAACTACTGAGCCTGCGCTCTAGATCCCGTGAGCCACAGCTCCTGAGCCCGCGCACCACAGCTACTGAAGCCCGCGTGCCTAGAGCCCGTGCTCTGCAATGAGAAGCCCACACATCGCAATGAAGAGTAGCCCCTGCTCGCCGCAACTAGAGAAAGCCCGCACGCGGCAACGAAGACCCAACGCAGCCAAAAATAAAATAAATAAATTTATTTTTTTTTAAATGTTAGATCCATTTACCATATCAATAATACCTCCCTTCTGGGCTATTTATTTGGTCTTACTTGTTGGTAGATGAGGCAAGCAGTCTGGAGCAGAGGCTGGTACACTGTTAACATTTTAGGATTTTCGGGTCATGCGGACTCTGCTGCAACCACGTAACTTTGCCGTTGCGGAATGGTACTGTGAAGGCAGAGACAATACAGACACAAAGGCACATGGCTGTGTTCTAACACTTTATTTATGGATGCTGAAATTTGAATTTCATATGATTTCTATATATCACAAAATATTCCTTAGAATTTTTTTTCCATGATTTTAAAACCAAAAACAATTCTTGCCCTGTGGGCCTTTTATAAAAACAGGTGGCAGGCCAGATTGGGCTCTAGGACATCCACTCTCCCTTCTGAGGTGCGGGGGGGATGTCATGCTTGGTTTAAAACTTCCCTCCAGCCAACAAGCTGGGTCCCAGATCTTTCCCAAGTGACATTAGGTTTTTTCACTTCTTGTCTGTGTGCAACAGAGATTACCAGACATGTTCAGTGAAGGGCACTGGGTGAGACAAAGCTGTCCCTTGTCCTTAAGGAGTCTTACGAAATGTTAACCCCGAGGGGAGTTGCTGTATACACTAGAAGAGGGTGTTGGACTCTGGAGAGCCTCCAGGGCTGCTGGATGGGGGCTCGGGTCTGCAGGTCACCAGGTGGAGAGGAGAGAGGAAAAGCAGAGCTGGAGGAGCACGGGGGTGGGAGGAGTTCAGGTGCTGCGGGCTCCTCCAGAGGAGCCCCGTGTGGTGGCGTTTCTGTGCCAGTGGGCTGAGGGGACCCAGCGCCCCCTGTCGTCTGGATTTCTAGCTCCAGGTTCATACTTCCTGGAAGCCCTCATTCCATCATGATACAGCCTTCTGTTTACATTCTGTCTCAGCGTAACGGATCACGGGCTTTTATTCTCAAGGCTGGGCTGTAGTCAGCCCTCTGTAAATGTCTGCTGAGCAAATTATCAGGTGAGCGCCGTCCCCTGTGCTTATTACACAGCACAGCAGCTGCCCTCTGTCTAAATGCAGAGAAGGCGGAGCGCTCGGAGGGGTGTGAGCATTGCTTTCTGAATCGTCCTAACTCCAGTTAGGCTTTAGGCATTCTGGCTCTTATGTTTCCTCATCTGTAAAAGGGGAGGATTTGGCTTAGGTGGTGTCAAAGCTCCTGTCTGATACTAAGGCACATCTTCTGTGTCTGTGTGCTTCTGTTGTCCTCCTCCTTTCCTGGGTCTTCTAGATGATTACACGGAACCCAGTAAAGCCCCTAACTCTAGGGGAGATTGGTTCTCTCCCCAGGGGACGCGGGATGAAGGGAGGGGCGACCCAAGGATACTCACATGTGTTTCCCACTTTTATGAGCTACCAGAGGCTTAACCCAGTGGTGAAGGGCACTGACCTGGCATCAGTTGGCATCCTGGTTCCACCGTGTCCCGGCTGGTGACCTGGGGCAGTGTAACTTCCCTGTGCCCTAGTTTTCTCCTTGGCAAAGAGGGGATAATGACAGTCTCTGCCTCAAAGGATCGTCACGATGATCAGATAAGAGAACCTGTGTGTAGAGGGCTCAGCCCAGTGCGCGGCTCCCTGTGAGTGCTCAGAGCACGGGGCAGCCGGCGGACGTCGAGGGGACGTCGAGGGGCGGAGCTGCCGCCGCCGCTGCCCGTCACCTCCCGCGTCTTCCTCCGGGCGCCCTCGGCTTGGCTCCAGACCTGACCCGGCTGTGTTTGCGTCCTCAGGAGTCTGCGGACGCTGCCTCCCCAGCTCTGTCTCTGGCCGAACTGAGGACGGCGTGCAGCGACAGCGAGCTGGCCGCGGAGTTCGCCAACGCCATCCGTCGGTAAGCGCCCCTGCTCACAGCCCCGTCGGGCAGTTTATTCCAGGAGTGACGGCTGGGTGCCAGGTTCTCCCCGCGCTGACGTCTGCGCCTCGTGGAGCGTTACAGGCTGCCTGGGAAGGAGGAGGCGCCCATACGGGCTTCTTTTGCCCAGACCTGGAGGCCAGAAAGGGGAATGACGGGGAGAATATATACAGTCATTTCACCTGCAGGTAGAAGAGGCCTCTTTCTGTACTTTTTGGTTGTGGTGTGGCATTGGCTAGAACCTCAGGACTATGTTAAATGGTGAGGAACAAATCAGGCATCTTTTCATATCACTGGGATGGAATATTGCAAGTACATTTTGTTGGATCTTTAGGGAATTTTTAACAATTTCTTTGGCTGCTTTATACGTGTATCGTATTTCTCAAATATAAAGGTCATTAAGTTGACTGAAGGAAAAAAAAAAACAAATAGGCATCTTTATCTTGTTTCTAGCTTCAGTGAGAATGCCTCCCTCCCCATCTCTGGCTCTTTCCAATCATAGGGCCTCATTGTTGATTCACTGCTGGATGTTTTTCCTCTATTGCGGCTGTTTCTTTCCCTCTATTCTTTCTCTCTGGATCTGTCTTCCATATTCCTAACTTTTCATACTCTCGCCACCCTTCTGCACTCTGTTCTAGAGGAGGGCTGTCCAGTCGACAGGTAATGCAAACCACGCCTGATGTCCTAAATGTTCTAGGAACCACATTTAAAAAGTAAAAAGAAAAAGGTACAGTCCACTTTGATAACGTATTTCATTTCACTCATTGTATCCCAAATATCATTTCAAAATATGAATCGATATTTTTTAAAGATATTAATGAGATATCTTATTTTCTTCTAATTTTTTTTTTTACTAAATGTTCAAAATCTACTGTAAATCTAGTAAATTTACACTTACAGCACATCTCAGATTCAAACCAGTGAACATTTCCAGTGCTCGGTAGCTCACGTGGCCATGACTGGCCGATCGGATAGTGCAGTTCTGGGGAGGTTCTGCAGCTCTGTTTTCCAGCTCACTCATTTATTCCTTAGCTAGAGCCATCATGGTGTTTGGATGATGCGTTGAGTTTATTTTGGTGATGAAACCTATCATCTCTTGTGTCATGATATGATATCTTCTTGCATCTCTCTGAGGATATTTATTATACTTATTCTAAAATGTTGTTTTGTCTACTGTATTCACTTTCCTCACATGTGAGTTTTTAAGGTTGAGTTTTGTGACTCTTTCTTGGCTTTGGCTCACAAGCTTGCCTTCTGGGCTTTCTATTCCTCCCGGCTGACAACGGGTCTTTAGGCCACATATCTGACCCAAGCGTCTGGTCCCCTCCGGTTCTAATGGCCAGCACCTCTCACTGAAGCACCTCTGAATCCCTTTCTTCCTTTTGTAGCAGCTTGCTTCTGTGTACATTTTGAGTCGTGGTTTCCTTTTTCAAGAAGAATAAAAATCTGCCTTTCCTTTTTTATGATTCCTCATGGTTTCTGGCAGACGAAGAGCACTCCTTAGTTTCCATCGTGCTTGAGGATTTTTTTTAAAATACATTTGCCATCGTTTCTGGGGATTTGGGGGTAGGAGGGGAAGGCTACAGTGTGTGCTCAGGCTGCTGTCTTGGTCCAGCCAGAGCTGTTTATCTTATAGTGTAGCCTCCAGGCTGAGGGTGGATTGCAGGCTGCCATGTGGGGGACCTCACTACCCTCCTGATTTAACTCACTGCCACTTTTTGTCTTTCCTTCCAAGTTGTAATAGCTCAGTTTTTACATTGCCAGTGCCTCTGGCCATGTGGTTAAATGGTAATCGCTTTGCTTGAGGCAGGAAGAGAGAAGCTGCACGGAAAATGCCCTCAGCTAATCCTGATGACGTGATTGCGCCAGAAATTCGGGATGCAAACCACCCCCTGCTGCCAACAGGGAGCCATTTGGATTTTGTATCTGTAAGCTAAGCCCCTGCGTTTTTCAAGTTCCCCGAACCTCAGACGCCTTCGCTGGCACAGGCAGGAGGCAGGTTCTGCTGACTAAACATAAAGGGATTTCATTTGTTCTGTCAGTCACAATGGATTTCCAATAGCCAGCCTTAAGTTGCTTAGCATGGATTTCTAATCAAGCCCCAGATATATGGAGCCAGGAAAGAACCCACAGGGCTACAGGAAAAAGGAAAATAACATAATTATACTGTAAATATAGCTTAGAAAGTGGAATCGTCATTTCATGAGGATATATAATACAGACACCTAAAGGCTGAGGTTTGGGGATGTTTTTATTTTTAAAAATCAAGTGGAAACTACCACCTTCTTTGAAGGTATTAAATCACCGCCACACTAGTGGTCGAGTCAGTTGAGGGAACCTTCCCAGAATTTTCAGACCTATTCCTACCTTGGAAAAGGATGGTTCCAAACACTGAAGCCGTGGGCCAGGGGAACCAGACTGAGAAGAGCAGGTGTGGAGAGGGGGAACGGAGCAGAGGCTAGGCATGGTCTTTTCTGGAGGAGAGCCCCTAGGAAGGTGCCTTGTGACATTCCAGTCACTGGTCCTAGGTTCCTGCCCTGTCCCAGCCTAGTCTCCGCAACACCTAGCGGGGCTGCAGCCTCGGTCTGGCCCCTGCCCTGCAACCCTGCTCTCTCGGTGTGTCTGCTCCCAACCTTCTTCTGTTTGGAACAAAACCAGGCCTCCATGCAATCACACAGTTACCGGCTACCTCCCATCTGGTCTGATTTCATTCCCTCCACTTGCATGGACGTTTATTGTGGTTTATTGGCTCCGGGGTTGCCATAAAACCCCATCTGGATGACCAGGTTTCCAGTCTTGCTCATGAGTTTTTGTTTTATCGGGGCACCTTGTCTTTGCTGTTGTCTGCACAGGCTGCGTGCCACAAAACCCTTCTTCATCCCAGATCCCTTTCTTGCTCGTGGTCCTAGTAAAATTTACCTGAACAACCAAAGCATTAAACTATACAAATGCGGTTGAGGAGAGGGAATTTTCAGAAACGAGTTTTCTTTGTACTTAACGTGGCATTCGTGTAGCGTGCCTTCGGGACCCGAGCACAGCTGAGAGGAGCAGACGGTTTCATCTTCGCCGTGCTTAGAAAGCGGCGAGGGGCAGGTGGTGTTCTCCATATGATGCGGGAAGAGGCAGGGGCAGAGGGGAGACCGGCACTGCAAGGCCCAGCCATTTCCCAAGGTCACACAGTGAGGCAGCCGGGAAATCGAAGGCCCCGCCCCCACGCCTCTCTGCCGCCCCCCCCCCCCGCCCCCCGCTTGCTGGCAGAGGTTTGCTTACAGGTGAGTGCGAGCTGAGCCCGCTCGTGTGGGCTCAGCTACCCCTGGACCCGGCGTAGTGTGCGTACCCCTCGACCCAGACGCACAGAGCCCAGGTCGTTGTGGTTAAAAGGTAAGGCTGCTGTGCCCCTCAGTGCTGAGGGACAGGGAGGAATCAGGAAAGGGCTGTGACGCGATGAGTGGCAGCATGTAGCATCACCTCAGATGATTCCACGCCCCTGTCCCTGGGCCCCAAGGCAGGGCAGGACCTGCTCCAGCTCCCACCCAGGCACCGCAGACGTCGGCCGCCCTGTCCCTGCAGGAGGCTGTGCTCATTTAGTCACAGGCCCGCCAAGGGGCTCTGCTGAGCGCTTCGGGGCACTGGCAGCTGCCACCGGTGTCTGCAAGTGCCAGGTGGTTCTATAAAACGCTAAGTGAAGGCAATCAACAAATCACAGCGGCCGCTCTGTCCAGGGACAGGATGCGCCCGACTCATCAGCAGAGAAGGGGCACTTAGACTTCCTTTTATCTCTCTGATGAGTTACAGGCGAGCCGCTGCTGCCGGGAGAGGGCTGTGTGTCAGATCTCTGTAAGGAGACATCGGGGGGCAGGTGGGCCCCGTCTGGTTAGGGTGGTCACAAGACAGCAGATCTGGAGGACGTGGACGTGCCCCTGTGGGGAGTGGAGCTGGGCCATCCAGGAAGACACACAAGGCGGCGTCTTGGAGTTCAAAGAGACAGAGTGGGAACTCCCCGGTCAGCCCTGGCCCGTGGGCCTCCACCGCTGGGTGAATTACTCCTAATGGAAGGGACTCCAGATGACACATGAACCCGCAGCGCTGACACAGAAGGCAAGCAAAGAACATGTTTCAAAGCAAGGAAGCGACCACTTCAGGTTGGGGTGGGTTAAGAAGGGGAAAGGCACGAAGCGAAGACAGCTGGTGGGAGAAGGTCGCTGTGCAGAGAGGGAACTCTGGGGGAACTCTCTCTAAGAAGGAGACCCCAGAGTGCATCTGTGTGCGCCTCAGGATGACCCCGTAAGAGGGGGCTCTCTCAGGGTCACAGAGTAACTTTACAGGAGGCAGCTCCGATGGTACCCTCACACTCGTGTTCTTCTGCTGTGTAACAAAGTACCACAAGCTTTGCAGCTTAAACAGTGCTCATTCATTAGCTCACAGTTTCTGTGGGTCAGCAGGGCACAGCATGACTGGCTTCTCTGCTTAGGGTCTTACAAGGCTGCAGTCAAGGCATCATCCAGGGCCCTGTTCTCATCTGGAGGCTCTTGGGAGGAATCTGCTTCCAAGCTCGTTCTGCCTGTTGGCAGAAGTCAGCTCCTGGCGGCTGTAGGGCTGACATCCCATCTTCTTGGGGCTCTTGGCCAGGGGTAACTCCTAGAGGCCTCTAGAACTCCTTCTGCACAGACTTCCTGGTCCTCAAAGCAGCAAACACCTCCCTCTCATCACATCCCTTCCCTGCTTCAAATCTCTTTCCAGGAGGAGCCCGGTCCTTTTTAAGGGCTCACCTAAGTCCACCAGGTCTACCCAGAATCATCTTATCCTAAGATCAGCTCTTTGGGACTTTAATTACACCTGTAGAATTCCCTCACAGCAGCACCTGGATGACTGAATAACTGGGAGGTGTGTGTATCCTAACAGGCCAAAATCTCGCAGGCCATTTTAGAACTCTGCCTACCACACCTCATTACCCAAGACCTTCCAGTGACTCCGGCTGTCTGTGTCCAAGCTCCTTCGCAAGTGTGTGATCTGACCCCTGCCTGCTTCTCCACCCTCGCCTTATCACATGCCCCCTCCCACCCTGAGCCACACCAGGTGTCCCCCCCCCACCTCTGTGCCTCCGGGGCTTCAGTGCTGCTGCTATACCTCTGACCTCACACCACCAAAGCCCACGTCCCAGGCACTCACAGCACTGTGCCTCTTCCCTGTCTATAAAATTTGTTTATTTTTTGGTTCTTGTGAGCCCTGATTTCGTTCTATCAGAGAACACATCATTGCTTTGTTTCTTATGTGCCTGCCTCTTCTTCCCCTGCTTCACCCTCCGCTGCCTGCAGGAGAGTCCCTTGGGGGGGGTGGCAGGGGTCATGACTTACCCAGCTGTACGACTCTGGTGACTTTGTTCCTTCTAAATGATCCCTCAGTGATCTCAGCCGCATTTCTCTCTGCCCACTGGACATCTCCCCCGAATATCAGGCTAGAGCCTTAAAACACACCATGTCTAAAACAGAAATTATAATCCTGTTTCCTCCTGCCCTTTGAAATTGGCCTCTTTTTCAGAATTCCTATTTATATTTAAAAAAGTAAATTCTTCTAGTGATCCAGGATTATAATTTTGAAGTCTCCTATCTCTGTCTCTTGTCTGCAGATTGTATTGTTTTTTTCCGTTAAAATCCCATCCATCCCATGCCGCGTGCATTGCCTTCTCCTGAGTTTAGCCCTCAATCCCTCAGAACTCAGTAGCATCCCGATAGGTCATTCTGCCATTAGTCTCACCTTGTGTTCTGCCACCAAAAATACCTTAAGACACACTTCTGATCGTGCTGCTCTGCAGATACACCTTCAGTGGCTTGGCCTGCAAGATCATCTGTAGGTCCCTAACTTAACTTCCTAGCCCATATTTCAAATGTTTCCCTACATGTAACCTGTGGTCCAGATTCATCTGGGCAGTTCATCTTTCCGAGAGCATGCCCTTTGCTTTATCCCCCCCACCCTGCCCCATCTCTCTCAACCTGGGGACCCCTCCTCTTCATCCCCTCCCGTAGGACACTCATCTTCTGGAAGCTTCCTGTGTCACCTCTTCTCTGCGCCCCTGATGGTACAGACCACTCATTGTCCATCGGTGCCCGCAGAGCACGTGGTTGTCGGAGGGCCTTAGGACCAACCACAGCAAGCCTCCTTGAGTTCAGATCCATGTCCGAGTTCCAAAAATATCTGCCCAGCTCTAGAAATCTTCCGGATTTGTGGGAAAGAACAACTGGCCATGAAGGGAAAGAAGATGGCACTGATTGACCCCTATTTCAGCAGCTATGGATTAATACTGTTTTTGAGCCGTACACATAGTGGATTGAAATGAAGAGGGAACTGGTTGGAGTCCTTTAAAGAGGGAGACCCCGCTGAGCAAACAAGCAGCAGAATCTTCACCATTTTATTAGTAGGACCATTATTTTTAAAGGTGCTGTTTTATTAAACTTGTACTTGCTGATTCTTCCTATGTGGCTGATTTATAAGAGCAGTCAGGCAGTGGAAGTTGTGCTCAGAATTCCATAAATGCACAGGGGTCTGCAGGACGTTAATGGAATACAAAGTGCACCTGTGAGTTCATTATCATGTCAACAAATGGCTGAGCTCCAGAGCAGGCCTCAGAGGGCACAGGGAGAGACCAGTGCTCATCCTGGGGGTTGAGGTAGGCGTTGCTTGGATAACTGAGATTTCTTTGTATTCCTATCATTCCCCCCGCGTTCCAAAAGCTCAGAGAAAAGGCCTTCCCCTGGATCGCATAAAGGCAGAGTGATGGAGAACATCCAAGCACCCTGTAGCATGGGCAAGGCAGCAGCGTGCAGATGTGCAAGAAACATGGTCGTAGGCAGGTCTGGGCCGTCATCTTGTGGCTACTCCTGGCAGACTCACCCCAACACAACACCTGCAGAACATCATGATCTGGGACACCCCCTCCTTAGCTCCACAGGCCTGGGCTCTTCACCAGAGAGCTGTCTGCTCTGTCTCCTGCTCCACTCTGTTCGTTACGAATCAGCATACTTCAGCAAGATGCTGAAGAGAAGGCTCGAAGATAGACCCCTGGGTGCATCCCAGCTCCGCAGGCGAACCTGTGCCTCAAGTGCCTCATCTAGAAAACTAGAATAATAATAGAGTGCTGACCTCCAAGGCTTGTGGTGAGAAATAACTTCATCCTTGTAAAGGACTTAGAGCTGTTACTGCTGGCTGGATTTTCTAAAAGAGAAGTAGTTATAGACTGTAATGGCTGCCATGAAGGAAAGAAATAGGGTCGTAGTCTCTGCGGAGATTTTTTTTTTCCCCAAAAAAAGTAAATATAGGTTGCAATGAATAATGGGGAAGTGACAAGGTGCTGGGATGTCATTACCCTGGGACGTTTGTTTAGATGGGTGGTCAGGGTAGGCTGCTCTGAGGAGGTGATATTTAAGCTGAGATGAGAAGGAGGAAGAGTAGCCGTGGGTAGGAAGTTCATCCCAAGCAGAGGGGACTGACTGCACGGGGTTCTGTCCTGGGAAAAAGCTTGGTGTGTGCTAAGAATGGATAGGATCCCAGGGTGCGAGGGGGAGGGCGATACCAAAGACTGGGGCAGGCAGGGCCTTTAGTCAGAGTAAAACCACGGACTTTATTCCAAGTGCAGGGCAATAATACGATCTGAGTTGTCATATTAAAAACTTCCTCTGGCCGCTCTGTGAAAGCTAGACTCTGGGGTACAAAGGTGAAGCAGAAACACCAATTAGGAGGCTCCTGTGGTTGTCCAGGAGAGAAATGATGGCAGCTTGGGCCTGCATGGTGGCAGGAATGGCACCCATTTGGTAGGTGAGGTTTGCTGCTGAGCGAACGTGGAGGACGAGGAAAAGGGAGGGTCAAGGCTGACTGAAGACGGGTGTCGGCAACTGGGTGAATGGCCTTGCCGGCCGCTGACAAGCGAGGAAGCGTGGGTCGGGGAGGCCGTCTCAGAAGGTCTGCTTTGGACACGCTGAACTGAAGATGCGTCTTAGGTAGAGATGTCACAAGGACAAGTCCAGAACTCCGGGGAAAGGCCTGAAGATTTAGAAGTTTTTAGCATGTAGGTAGTTTCTAGGAAAATAAATGCGAATGGAGAGAATCAAGTCAAGAAAGGGTGGGGTACAAAATAGGGTCCAGGCCCAAGTCCTAAATACTCCCAGCATGTAGAGGTGGAGGAGAGGATGAGGAACCAGGGCAGAAGACCGCACGGACAGCTGGGATAGTGGGATGAAATCCAGGCACTCGGGGAAGTGGAGAAGGTGCCGACAGGTAAGATCAGGCCAGAGAGGGACCCTTGGATGTGTCAATGCCCAGATCATTGGTGGCCTCGTGAGCAGTTTCAGTGGAGACAGAAGCCTGGTAATGAAAGGTGAGGAAGAGGAACCACATAGGCAGACCATTCTCTCGTTGTCTAATTCCACGTAATGAGCAATTACAAAGAAATTCCAGGCCCTGTGGCTGCGACTCCCTGCGGTTTGCTCTGATTACAGCTCCTCTGGAAGGTTTCCTGGCTGGTGCAGCCCCTCCCCACCTCATCAGGCCCGGGCTCTTGCCCTGCCTCCCCAGCTCCTCATTTGGACTTAGTGATTAAAGCACTGCGGCTGGCCTTTTTCTTTGCGGGAGAATGCAGCCTCCTCCCTGATGGCCCCGAGAACCCTGCTTCCAGACCCCCGGGCACACTGACAGCCTCACTGCAGAGGCCTGCGAGGCCGTCACCTGCCCAGGCTGCCCGCCTGGATTTTCTCATCACCAGCAAACTCCCACTGTGAGTCTGCCTCTCACTTCCCTGTGTGTATGCCACTGCTGACAATTATGCTTCAGTTAAAAATAAAAAGCACTTCCGGCTGCGTGGCTAAAGTAAGATTCGGAGGACCTTTTGTGACCAAAGGTGAACCTGGGGATGGGGTGGAACCTGTAAGTGAAACCCACGTGTGTGCTGGGGGCTGTGGGTTTTCGTGGTGAGAATAGGAGCCAGGATTGTCTTCTTGCTGCTGTAGGTGCATATTCCTGAGGGTCTGTATTACTGAGTGTGAAGACACAAGGAAGGGATTACACAGTTCTGGTCGTTCCGGAAAACACTGTGAGAACACATTACCATGGAGGGGCAAGTGGAACATGTAGTGTTTAATGTGTACTTTCTCATCTGCGTGGAGCCTATGAAAGTGTTCCTTTTAGCCTTATTACCTAGACAAACCATAGAAATTCTTTCTGAACTGAAAGCCAAGCAAATTTGAATCAGAAACTAGAAGGAACAGGACATGAATGGTTGAGGTTCCAAAGTGACTTGGAGTAGCAGGTTTATGGCTCTCAGTGTTTTTCAGGTCATCCTTTGAAAATCAGAGGAAAGCTGTGGTCTTCAGAAAAGTAGAACCGTGCGTGTAATTTTGCATAAAAATTCAGAGTTCAAGACCACCTGAAGCTCATTTGTAGACCCAGGTAAATAGCACTGCTGCCTTACCAGAGTTTCCCAAATTTGCACAATAATCACCTGAGGCATTCTTTTTTATTGAGGTATAATAGACATATAACACTATATTAGTTTCTGGTGTACAACGTGATGATTCAATATTTGTATATATTGCAAAATGATCACCATAAGTCTAGTTAACATTTGTCACCATACTTACCAAAAAAATTTACTTGTAATAACTTTTAAGATCTCCTCTCTCAGCACCTTTCAGCTATGCAGTCCAGTAATATTAAGTATAGTCACCATGCTGTACATTACAGCATGTAATGCTGGGACTTATTTATGTTATAACTGGAAGGTTGTACCTTTTAACCCCCTTCACCCATTTCGCCCGCCCCCAGCCCCACCTCTGGCAGCCATCAGTCTGTTCTGTGTACTTATGAGCTTGCTTTTTGTTTTTTTTCGATTCCACATACAAGTGAGATCATACAGTATTTGTCTTTGTCTTATTTCACTTAGCATAATGCCCTCAAGGTCCATCCATGTTGTTGCAAATGGCAAAATTTCACTCTTTTATATGGCCGAATAATATTCCCTTGTGTATGTATCCCACATCTTTATCCATTTATCCACCGATGGGCACTTAGGTTGTTTTCATATCTTGGCTATTGTAAATAGTGCTGCAGTGAACATGGGGGTGCAGATATCTTTTCAGGATGGGGATTTCATTTTCTTTGGATAAATACCCAGAAGTGGAATTGCTGGATCATATGTTAGTTTTATTTTTAATTTTTTGAGGAACTTCCATTCTGTTTTGCATAGTGGCTACACCAGTTTATATTCCCAGCAGCAGTACACAGGGTTCCCTTTTCTCTGCATCCTCACCAACATTTGTTATTTCTTGTCTTTTTTATAATAACCATTCTGACAGGTATGAGGCAATATCTCATTGTGGTTTTGATTTGCATTCCCCTGGTGATTAGTGATGTCGAGCATCTTTTCATATGCCTGTTAGCCATCTGTTTGTCTTCTTTGGAAAAATGTCTATTTAGGTCTTCTGCTCTCTTCTGCTCATTTTTTTTCTTTTTTTTTTTTAAATTTTCTCTTTCATTCAAACCCTGGCTTCTGCTTATTTTTTAATCAGGTTGTTTTTTTCCTATTGGATTGTATGGATTCTTTATATATTTGGGGTAGTAACCCCTTATTAGATACATGATTTGTGAACATTTTCTCCCATTCAGTAGGTTGCCCTTTCATTTTGTGGTTTCCTTTGATGTGCAGAATTTTAGTTCAATGTAGTCCCATTTATTTATTTTTGCTTTTGTTGCCTTTGCTTTTGGTGTCAGATTCAAAAAATCATCACCAAGATTGATGTCAAGGAGCTTACTGCCTGCGTTTTCTCTAGGAAGGAGTTTGATGGCTTCAGGCCTTACCAGGTCTTTAATCCATTTTGAGTTAATTTTTGTGTATGGTGTAAGACAGTGATCCAGTTTCATTCCCTTGCATGTAGCTGTCCAGTTCTCCCAAGACCATATATTGAAGAGACTGTCCTTTCCCCATTATACACACACACACACACACACACACACACACACACACACACACTCTCTCTCTCTCTCTCTCTCTCTCTCTCTCTCTCTCTCTCTCACTCACTCTTGGCTCCTTTATCATAAATTAATTGGGCTCTCTATTCTGTTGTATTGATCATGTGTCTCTTTTTATGCCAATACCATGCTGTTTTGGTCACCTGGAGCACTTCTTTTTTTTTTTTTAATTAATTAATTAATTAATTAATTTATGCCTGTGTTGGGTCTTCATTGTGGTGTGCGGGCTTCTCATTGCGGTGGCTTCTCTTGTTGCAGAGCACGGGCTCTAGGCCTGTGGGCTTCAGTAGTTGCTTTTTTTTTTTTAATTAATTAATTTATTTATTTATTTATGCCTGTGTTGGGTCTTCATTGCGGTGTGCGGGCTTCTCATTGCGGTGGCTTCTCTTGTTGCAGAGCACGGGCTCTAGGCCTGTGGGCTTCAGTAGTTGCAGCACACGGGCTCAGCAGTTGGGGCTCACGGGCTTAGTTGCTCTGCGGCATGTGGGATCTTCCCGGACCAGGGCTCAAACCCGTGTCCCCTGCATTGGCAGGCAGATTCTTAACCACTGCGTCACCAGGGAAGCCCTGGAGCACTTCTTGAAACTACAGTTCCTGGGTCTCAACCCAAACCTACTGAATCAGAATCCAGGGATACCCCTGGTACTGTTACTATAAACGCATGCTCTAGAGCAGCACTGTCTGCTAGTAACATCACATGAGCCACAAAGGCAAGTCATGATGTGTGTAACTACATTTTCTAGAAGCTACGTTAAAAACTGTAACAGGGAAATTAACATATTTAGCCCAGTGTATCTAAAATATTATCATTTCAACATATAATCAATGTTTTTTCAGTTATTTTACCTTCTTTTTTTCATATTGTCTTCAAATTCCAGTGTGTATTGTACACTTACAGCACATCTCAGTTCAGACTGGCCGAGTTTCAAGTGCCCAAATGGCCTCCTGACACCTCTAGGCTGCGTGTGGGAAGTGGCCCTAGAGTTGCTACCGCACAGGGGTTTAGCGTTTGTCCAGACAAGCGACACCAGAGGTGTGACTCTTACTGCAGGCGTCTGCCTCGCTCAAACAAAAACAGGTATAAAGTAACTCACATTTTAGGTTTAAGTTTGAGGTTTAGCTTGTCTTTATAGCTTTAAATAAATCAGCATCATGGTTTTCTACGCTGCTGTTTGGATAGCAGTTCACTCCCATCTCCCTCCCTTCCGGAGGCCTAAGGGGTTCTGGGGACAGTTCTCAGCTCCCAGAGATGGCTTCCCACTCCCAGCCCTGTCCCCATCTCCCTTCACCCCCAGCCAGGGCTAGGCAGGGTCTGTGAGGGCCTCTCTTGCCTTCCTGGGTTCCATCCTCCATTGGAGCCCGCCAGTTCTGGAAGGTTCCCTCCATCCCCAGGGGCCTGGGCCCTTCGTTTTGTGGGAGCTAGGACTTCCACACTCGCCCTTTGGGGTTGGGGCAGGGTTGCGGATGTAATTAGGGGGTGGGGAAGAAGCCGTATTTCTCCAGGCACTTTTATGTTGTGAATTTGAATTCATGGTTAGATTTTAAATTCTCTTCGTAATTTTCTTCTTTCCTTTTGCACTATTAATCGACTTCAGAATAAAGATAAAAGAATTGAAACAGTAACAAAATGTAAAACAAATAACCCTTCCCTATTCTTTGTAGCCAGAGGGAAGAGGGGAGAAATCTTTCATGCTCTCCTCACGTTCCCTCAGCTGACAGAGGGCTGCCTGCAAGGCTGAGGGGGATGGGTTGGGGAAGGAGGGAGGAGCCGCCCTCCCCGAGACGCCATTCTCACTTCTGGTAGGAAATGGTGCCGCTCTCGATTCCAGTGGGAAGTGCAGCCAGATCTGAGATTTCCTGGTGGCCGCTAGGGCCCAGGAGAAACCTCAGGCACTAGGTGGAAGGCTCTGCGGGGGGCTCCTGCTCCCTTAGGGCTGGTGGGAGGAAGTCACTGGGTGCTGCGCACACTTATCCTCACTCACAGAAGCAGGCCTGGATTTTTTTTTTTTCCCCCGGTACGCGGGCCTCTCACTGTTGTGGCCTCTCCCGTTGCGGAGCACAGGCTCCGGACGCGCAGGCTCAGCGGCCATGGCTCACGGGCCCAGCCGCTCCGCGGCATGTGGGATCCTCCCGGACCGGGGCACGAACCCGCGTCCCCTGCATCGGCAGGCGGACTCACAACCACTGCGCCACCAGGGGAGCCCAGACCTGGATTTTTGTGTTGCAATTCCTTTCTTCATTAATGAATTTGAAAAGCCGGAACTGCACTTACAGTAGCTGGAGGCAGAAATGTTAAAGATTAGATACTTGAAAAGCCAGGAGGGGAGAACCAGGGCTGAACCGCTGAGCACCTGAGAGTCCTCCCCTTCAAGGTCACCCCCCAGGCCCATCCTACAGGAAGCACAACTGAGACTCCGCACATGCTTTACAAAAGCATCCAAAATTATAAACACTTCAAGCAACTCGAAGTGAGTCAGGTAGAAAATGAAAGCGTCCCGTCATCCCCCTTCCGGGAGTTCAGGACTGTTGAGTGTTTAGCCTTCTAGTCAGTCACTACAGTATATCAGCTATTCACGCATTTTTGGTTGTTTTTGCAAACATGACATCCAATAGAACTCACCCATTTTACTTGACAATGTATCAGCTTCTCTTCCATTCCAGTGCATGTCAGTCTGCATGTTTTATTAACAGGGTAGAGCATTTCAAGAGAACCACTAGGAGACCTTGAGTGACTTAACCAGCCCCCTGGTTGTTTCCCATTCTTAAGCTTATAACCAGAGCTGAGGTGAATCCAACTGTAATCTTATGTATAGGAACCTACACTCATACTGTTTCTGTGAGAAAAATTCCTATAAAGTTTCTTAGTCAAGGGATGGGTTCATTTTTTGCTAGATGCTGGCACATGCCTTCCAGAACCATCGTGCTAATTTACATTCCTCATACACTCATGAGTTGTTTTTAGAGGAATTTCTTCCATAAATCCTGGTTACTCGGTGTGCTCCAAGGTATCCCATACCTTCAGTGACCTGTTTTAACAACTGTTGTCACTGTGAAACTATCCCCTAGCATGGCACCGGGGATACATCAGGGAAGAAACCAAGTGAGGTCCTTGCCGCCCTAGAGCCTGCATGCCGGTGGGGGGAGTCTGCTGAGCAGATTACGGCCGACTGTGCCGAGCATGCCACGTGCGGCAGAACACAGAGTGGCACCATGCCTGTGATGGGGACCTCAGGAGGGAGGAGGGAGGTCGGTAACGCCTCCCTGCCCAGGTCTGTGCTCTTGTGGGAATTAGAGGAAGGCAGTAAGCTGACTGGATAGCAAAAACCTTCTAAGTCACTTGGCTTGGGTCCCTGCAGTAGTAAAGACCCGATGGGACTTGAAGCCAGGGACTGGGGGAGTCGAATGAGCGCGAATATAACTTCCGTACTTGAAATGTGATCGAGGACCTTCAAAATGAGAAGAATACCAATTCTCCCTCTACCACGACCACAACTTTTTTTATTTTGCCTGGTAGGATCGTGTTGATTTCATTGAGAAGGGACTCATCCCAGGTAGGCACCCAGACCAGGTTTATACTCTTGAATCCCCGCATGGTTCAGGAGATGCTTAGCACACTTGGAAAAGAGCACGGAGACCAGGACAGGGGGTTGTGGTCAGACTGCACTCTGCTTGCTGAGCATCTGGTCTTCCCACAGCAGGAAGGAACTTCTCCGTGAGCTTCGTCTCCCCATCTGGAAGACGAGAAACCACTTCCTGTCCTGTTCCTTTGCAACACACACTTAGATCTCTAAAGGGCCCTTATCTTTAAAAGCAGACTCCAGCGGGCCTTCGAGACTGCAGTGGTGAGGTGTTCAGGCTCTGCAGAGGGGCGCTCTTGTGCTCTCAGATGTCTCCCCTTTGGTCTGTACTTCTGCCTTTGGACTTGGCAGGCTAAGCCTTCCTCCTCTCTCGCAGGGCAGCAGCCATCTCCATTCTCTCACGTTACTCACAGCATGCTGCATCTCTCCTTGATACAGAGAAAAGAAGTTAAAGGCCAGAGTTCAAGAGTTGGTGAGTGCCTTGGAAAGACTCACCAAGAGCAGTGAAATCCGACACCAGCAATCAGCGGAGTTCGTTAATGACCTAAAGCGAGCCAACAGGTAAATTCTCCGTTTGTAATCCACAGTAGTACCTGGACTCATACACCAGGGAGAACGTTTCCATAATTGCTGGAAATCAACCGTAGAGAACAGTGAATCCTCAGCTGTCTCCCTTAGAGCCTGACCTTCCCTAGGGTATTATTACTTCCCAGTGTTCCACAGAAACCTAAGGAATGCTCCGTAAGGACAAGTCCTTGGGTCAGATGTGTCTGGGAGATGCAGCAGACTGTGGTCCCTTCCTAAGACTTCATATGGGAAAGGTTCTGAGAAGTCATTCAGTTTAAAAAAAAAAAAAAAAAAAAATCAGCCTATGTTTAAGCCAATGTTTTCCAAGCAAAATTGGCTACACAACTTTTTTTTTGAGCAGCATTCAAAAATTGGGTGGAACACTTCAGGGAGCATTGCTCTAAGACAGCAGCCTCAAACTTTTTGGGCTCATGACCCCTGTAAAAAAGTAAGGACCTCAAAGAGTTTTGTTCTTAAAAATTATTTGTCTTGATAAATTTCATTTGAGAAACTAAAACAAATTTTAAGTTTTTATTCATTTACCAAAAAACCCACAACTCACTACATATAATACAAATGGCATTTATTTTAAAAATTACTATTTTCCAAAAAATAATTAGAAGAGTGGCACTGTTTTACAATTGTACAAATATCTTTAATGTTTGGTTTAAGACAGCTAGATAGATTCTCACATCCGCTTCTACAGGCAGTATGTTGTTTTGAAACATACTGAGGAAACCCAGCTTCGTGTACATCTGTAGTTAGAAAATAAAGGATCTCACAGATTTCCCTTGAGAGGGCTTTGGGAATACTGGGTGGGGGTCGGTTCTCAGACTGCACTTTGAGAACCTAACAGTATACGGAAGGGAGCTGGGGTGCTGTTTTGGACCAGAGAGAGTATGGGGACTTACCTAGCTCTGGGCTCAGCCTCTGCCCTCTTCCCCCAGAGGCCTGTGTCCTGTTTGGCTGGCAGCATTAGCTTATGGCCTGTGTGCTCTGAATCCCATCAGCCCAAAGCATAAAGGGAAACGGTTGGTGCCTCTCTGTCCTCATCCTAGGTGAGGTGACTTACACTGCAGTGTGTGAGGAACTCTCTCCTGCAACTGCCACTTGACCATGTTGCAAGCAGCCGTGGAACAGCAAGTAGATCCACTATTTGTATTCCCGTGACAGATTTCTGGAATTCAGCTACCTCTTCTGCTTATCTGTTTTGGATGTGGCCACTTTAGATTGTTGGGTTAAATCCCTCCCAATACGTTAGTGACAAGCCTCTGGCAGTCAGGCTGAATGAATCGTGATTAAATCAATACACGAGTGGCCGTGAGTGTTGAAATACTAACCGCTTGATTTCAAATTCTTACTGAAGAGGCTGAGTGTCCTCTGTTTGGAGTGGTACTTACTGGACCAGGTTACCCAGTGGGCAGGACAGTGTGCATCTCAGTGCTACTTAGGATAAATCTTCGTTCTCATTTCCTTCTCTTCCCACATAGCAACCTGGTGGCTGCCTATGAGAAAGCAAAGAAGAAGCATCAAAACAAACTGAAGAAGCTGGAGTCTCAGATGATGGCCATGGTGGAGAGACATGAGACCCAAGTGAGGATGCTCAAGCAAAGAATAGCTCTGCTGGAGGAGGAGAACTCAAGGCCTCACACCAATGAAACTTCACTTTAATTGGCACTCAGCCTCCACAGTTCTGTCCGTGGAGGCTAAAGTCTAGCAGGTCGCTGAGGAGAGGGGCCCCAGAGGACAGAGTAACCTGTTGGGAGAAGGAGAAAAGGGAAGGTTGGCAGGTAGGTCAGCACTTGGACAGTGGAGAGCCCTGGACTCAGGCCTGGGGCGAGTGGCCCTGGGACGCGGTGTAGACTGTATCCAGAGGATGCTGCTCCTCCCCTCCTGGGCTGTGGACCGCGTGGGAACCCCTGCCGTGTGTGCCGGCTCCGCAGGTCTTGCTTCTGCTTTCAGCACTGGCTCTATCACTCTCCCAACCTTTCTGTTCTGGAACTTGTGCATTGGCGGTATAATCCAGGCATCATCTGTTCAAGATTTTCCATTCTTTTTTTCTCTTTTTGGTAGACAGCAACCTTATCTCTGACATCCCTAATTTCTCCTCTTTCCTTCTCCTTCAGGGGAAAACTGCCGGGGGGTGGGGGTGGGGGGGTGGGGCGGGGGGTGTGCGGAGACAGTGCTCAGCATCTAGAAGAACTGCTGCTTTGTTTATTGCAACCAGGCTTTGGTTTTCAAGTCCCAGGTATCAACATTTAAGACACAGGCTGTCACTCAGAGGTGGTCTGGGATGTCAAGCACAGGCAGATGGCACACAGGTGTTCCTTACAGTCCCAGACATGTTGAAGCTATAGGGGGAGCAGTTGGGTCTGAACAACTCTGTATGGGAGAATGAGAACTTCCTTCACCTCTCACTATGAAAGCAGGGCTGGGCAGGGAGCTCTCTTTAGACTGAGATTTCCCCATCCTGGTGGAGCCTTATTAACAGCCAAGGCTTGGAGCTGAGAGAATCCCATTGATACGTGTAAGGGAACTAAACTTTTGTCAGGAGCAGAGGCGCATTAGTACTTTCCACCCCCACCAGGCACTACATAATTGCTGTTCTACACGAATCACAGCTCATCCACATGAACAGATAAGTTAGCTCTGGACCTGCCTCTATTTCTCTAAGGGCAAGAGGCCGGATGCTGAGTAGATAATGTTTTGCAGGCTACACTCCTCTTACAAAGGGCAGGGGGTGAGGGAAGGGTTGTTGAGGCCTCCTTTTATCCCCCAGAGACACGGTGATGGGTAGCATATGGTGTTTCAACAGGGGAAATTTCAAGCAAAATGCTGACGGGACTGGGCAGGAACAAAGTACCTGAATTCTTTCAGGAAGGTCTTCCATTTAAAAATCAATTCTTCATCCGTTTTCTACTATAACCTTCCCTGTTGCACCTTTCACTTTTTTCAGTTCTTCTGTCGCTGCCGTACGCTGACTGATACATTTTAAAGGACCACTTGCCATTTATTCTGTAGCACCTGAAGACCCACCTGAAGTCACCTATGAGAAATATGCCCAATAACACAGTTCACTATGTTTTGCTAACGACCAGGTCACTGCATTCACTTCCCCGTGTCCATGAGCTGCTTTCAGAGGGCATGACACAAGTTCCTCAGCCTTCTGCACAATGGGGCAGGACACTCTAGCCACCACCTTGGAAGGCAGAGCAGTTCTATCCCAAAGCAACTACCCTTCTTTCTCAGGCCAGCAGTGAGGCTGCCCCGTATTCAAAAAAAAAAAAAAAAAATCAACTGGTATCAGTGTGAAAGGCCCAGCTTTTGGATGCTGTGAAAGTACCCACTGGCTTCTGTTTCTATAAAATTCAGGTAAATCTGTTTCTGTAGCATCAGGTACACTTGGTTCTTGTGACATTAAGTCAATTTTTACTCTTCGGATAGTTTCATTTTGTTACAAGGAAAATGATTTGGCTGAAAAGTGTGTGCAAAAAGTGTTAACAGATGAAATCATGGTTTTCCCCGTTTTTCCAACATGCCCAGGGAAAACGTCCTCCCTAAGCAAACCGGACTGTGCAAAGCGGGGAACCATTCATGACTTTCTCTTGTGTGACTGAACAGGCATCAACACAGATGGACGGTTTTCATCCTCACCAACACTAAAAAGTGTAGCTGATGCAGGACCTCTGTCTACCATTCTTGTTGCTCCAAGTGAAAACAGAACCTGCTCTTCTAGGGTCATGGAACTCCTCCAGACCTGGGAAGTCTCAGCTGCTACATTATGAGCCCCAGTATTACTGATCCTACTTGGCCTCAATCTGAGTTTATACTTCAGCATAATACTTTCAGATATATGGTGGTTGGGTGAAAACTATTTCCCTGGCAAAACTGTTACTTTTATAAATGTGTAGAATAAAAGCTATTAAATAGTTGATTACCTTTCCTTATATTTTTCACATACTCCCCTAAGACACAGTCCTTGTTGAAGGTGAACCTACGGGCACTTGCTTATTATGTTAATTGCAGGGCTTACTAAAACAGCATTGATTAAATAAATGATTACAGGTGCCTGGATCATTTTCTGTTTTTATAACCTGAATTTTTCTTTCTAAATAGGAGCTGGTTTATATTAACATCTCCATCAGAGGTAAACAGTGATCCTGACTATAACTTGTACAAGGTTAAAAATGTTCAGACTTTCATATGTTTGTTTTAATCCTCAGTGGTTAATCCTTTTAGGCAGTCACCTTTGCCGTTCAGAGTTGTCTCTGGCTCTTAGAGAAATAGGCATGAGAAGAAAGGACCCATTTCAAAGCTCCCTTGGAGTATAATTTCCCACTACTACACTGAGGCAAAAATCTCAAGTAAAAGAGACTTCTGTCTGTTGCTGAAGTGCCATCAACACGTGCACCTACCAGCCGGATCTGATGTTCTGCCGAACCCCATGTGCACCAGCTACCAAAACTGCCATGGAACTGTAGGCGGTAAGATTCCCTTTTGAGATTTACACCAAGAGCTACCGATAATTATGTCTCTTGTGTGATCAGACAGTTGGGATTTATCATGTCCTCCCTACCTCAGAGGGACACTAGATGTTTTATCATTGCCAATGCAGATAATTAACTGTTGCATATTCACTCTCATCTGCTGGCGTGTCAGGTTTCCGAAGTTAATATCCATGCTGCCTGAAACTGGAATGGTAGAATAATAAAAAATTAAGTGGCAGTTAAACATAATTGCTTAACTCTCCTGTGAGATAATGCATACCTTACTAAGTCTTCCTCTGAGCCTACAGCAAGACTTTACAGGGACGTTCCCCTTCTCCAGGGAGGCAGTCCAAGTGAGAGCCGAGGAGGCTTTCTTTTTAGGATGAGGATAGTAAAGATTTTACTATTCTAAGAAAAACCTGAAATCACAGAAAAGTCTCCTAGTTCCCAGCTGCATATAGATTACATTATTTCAAGTGAAAAAAAATGCCTCATAATTACCCGATCTGGGCTGGATTGCCTATGTAGATGGCATGAATTGTCTCCTATGGCCCAGAGAAATTATCCTGCAATTATTTTTTAATTCTATCAAATATCTTAAAGCTCTCAAGAGTTTGGGGTATCATGCTTGTGTTTTAAGTGAAGTAATGAGAAAGACTACAGAAGACACCCAAACTTTTATTATTAATGACTTCTGAAAGCCCTAAGCTTTCTCCATAAACTATATGCAAATGCATAGCTGGGACTATGGCTCATCCATGAAACTAAACTCTTTATAAAGTGAAAAGATCATGTTCCCTAAGTTTACAGCTGCACCTATTTCTAGATGCAGCAAACAGCTTTTAATTAGTTTTTAGAGCCCAAAGGGGGAGAGAATTCTGATGACTGAAATTTCTGAATTGAATTTTAATTAGGGTGCATCCCATAGGGTTGCCAAGGATTTTGTGGGTGGGGAGGAAGCATAAGTAACATTTTTGTTTTTCTGCACCACGTGACAGCTTGGTAAAACAACACTGTAAAAAATTCTGAAAAAATCATGTAGCAATTATTTTATTTCTCCAATGGAATGGCTTGTTTGACAGGAAATGATACTGTTACCACCTTTCACCGACGCTTGCTGGGCACTACTTTGTAGAGGCATCACTTGTTACAAAACACAAATTATGCCTTTGCTGCACACAATTCTTATTGAAGTCTATCAAAATCCTATTCTAGTTAACTGAAATCCTGTGTTCACATAGGCCAGGCTGAACCCGTCACCTTCTGAAGTTCCTATTTCACACACTTGAAGTTAACTTTCTAACTAACTACATTTGTATTCACTAGGAGATGAATGGGGATGCCTCAGGCTGCCAAACGCTGATTTTTCAGAATTGGCACCAGAATTATCCATTAATATAATGCTGGCTGTAGCCACCAGAGCATCACTGAGCACTCAGTGGCTGTTAAAACATAAGGAAGTGGAAAAGAATACAAGTTGAATAGCAGCTGTTCACACCTTCTCGTTTTTTGCTAATTCTTGTGTAGACAAAAATAGTTTCGCATACCGACAACACAATGCATCTGAGTGAGATTTTTCCATGAGACCAAGACAAGAAATCCTTCTGACCCAGTAATAGCAACTGCTACTGGATCATCCTATCCTTGCCCAGCAGTACTGATTTTTCCAGTCAAGGTCGCTACAAAATCCCACTAATCATCTGAAATACCAGCTCAGCAGTACAGAGCAAGCTAGAGACAAAACTCCCTCATACTGATGACCTGCTTAGTTATCCCAGCTCTACTATTCACTTTTGCACTTTTTTGCAAATCAAATGCACGTGGAAAATGTTCTGTTTGTAGAACTCATAGTATTCACTTATAGTGCTCATGTCAGGACAGCCATTCGGGAGCCCCTAATAATCTGCTTCTCTTTGAACCCAATGCAAAGATGATGAAACATGTTCACTCTTCTATGTCTAATCAGTTTTTAGACATTGTCAAGACTGACTGACTTTGCATGAGATTTTAGTTTCCTATTATTTGAAAACGTGCTACTTTCAAGCTGCTTGAATGTACTGTCAGTTATTAAAGCACATGTGACTAAGTTTGCATTTGTCAGTATTCTACTGTATTAAAGTCTCATTTTAAGGTTGCCCTTTAACACTGTACTATACCTTGTAATTTTTTCTTCACTTGTATGCTTTAAATGTTTCCAGATGCCTTTAGTTTTAGCTGCTGTAAAATAGCTTTGTGTTATTTGATATAGAATTGTTTAAAAAAAACTCCATTTATTTATACAGAGACATTTATAATATTTTACAATCTTATATTCTGAATAAATATTTCTAATTCCATAATGTGCTTTAACTGTATTCACTGAAGGATACGGCTGTCCTGTAATACTGTGTGTCTAACAAACATTTAATGTCAAACATCACAGGTTTCATAGTTACATCAAGAGCCCTCATCAAAGCAGGAAACTACAAGACAGACTGTATTAGGTCAAAACGGCCAACAAACAAACAGCCAAAGAAACCTCATTTATCGCCAGTTTCTACTGCGCTACCTTTTCAGATTTGGTATGAATGCAGAGTTAGTTATCTACTGAAGGATCTGCATCTTTTTTCCTCTTTAAAAGTTACTGAAAGAGGGACTATAACAATGAGCTGGAAAGTCATCCATGCCTATAAAGAAGGACGGTGAGCAGCTCTGCAAGGTGTCTGATGTTTGTTTGTTAGAATATTACTGCAGTGTGTTGTCAGTTCTCATTATCAAAGCAAAGTACCTTTGACAGAGCATAACAACACCTTGGTTACTCTCCTTTCTTAAAATCTTAAATAAAAATTGCTATCATATAGCTGCGGTCTCTAGTAGAGAAGAATGTATTTCTCTGACCCCTGAGATCCAAGGGCTGGTAAGCATTCTATTCAGAAAACCAGGCTCTAATACAAATGGAAGAATTGTTGGATTTTATGTATCTAACTCACAATATAATCTTGCTTTAAAAATCAACAACCAAACCGTAAACTGAGATGGAGAATACATACCAGTTTTCATTTTTACAGAGACACTCTACCCTTAATATTTCTTCCTATCATATAAACATACCTTTATCTCGTACTTGTCATTTTTTACTGGTCCAAAGAGATGCAGCCAAAATATGAGCAACTTGCAACCTACAACAAGTATCAGTAGCAGAAGCCAGGTTAAGGTAGTAATTAAAACTGCCCAAGCAGCAAAATTTATTGATATTGCACTACAAAGAGTAAATTTAACATGATAATGTTTTTACAGAAAGCCAATATTTGAACAATCAATCAACTGTAAAAATGTTTTAAAATACAAAGGACACCTTCCATCATTCAAACTGTATTTAAGATAGAAGGTTTCTCATTTCTCAAATGGTGTTATTTACATCAAAAGCTTTCAAAAAGAGCATAACTGTTAAGACACTGGACTTTGTTCATTTTCTCAGTGGAGAATACAGCTGGCATTTCTAGTCGACTCCTGCAAACATTTAAACTCCTGATTCATAAACATGAGTCACTGGAAATCCTCTACTTATGATAGACACACTCAATATAAGTGAAAATCAATAGAAGTAAAATCCTTATCCTTTCATTAACACTGAGGGGAAAAGAGAAAACTATTCAATCAGAATGTAATAAACCCTGAAAACACAATAAGTAATACCACTCTAAAGGTTATCAATTCGTTGAACTATAAGGTGCACCAACAAGGTTGCTTTTGGGGTTCCTTTTCTGCTTTTCCTAAATGTTTGACAATCAAAACAAGCACCAAAAACTTCATTACTACCATAGACAGAATCACTCCAATGGTTTACTTACACAGTCTTTCTCGAAACATTAAAATGCCCTAGAAGGTAAAGTAATAAAATACTGCTATAATTAAGGTAAAAATTAAATGTTAAATCATTTTACATGAGACAAAAATTATTGCTGAATAAAGTTTACAAACCTATTTAGTTATCACATTTACTCTAAAGTTCAGTTTTCTCAAGTGGAATATCATGTTTAGCAAAACCATTTCATCAATTTTTTTCTACCAGATTTTGTCGGTCCACGACTCAGCATAAATATCTTCACCTTTTTCAGACTAAAACCTACCCCCAAGAAAACTGTTTTACGACTACGTGTGTTCCATGAACATTACCTAGTCTCCACAGCATCAAAGACACTTCAAATCTTGTTTTGGAAATAGGCGGGAAATATAAAGAAATCAATTCTTATTCCCTTTCCCATCCAAACTAAACTGTATGCCCTTATTTTTATTTTGATGGTCACTTTAGTTAACACAATAACCATAATTCCATTTGATCAATCATTTTATTCTGAAATAAGACTTCTAAAATTTCATTAAACAGGTAAAATTAAAAATCTGAGTTGTATGAATCAATACTTAGCAAAGACGAATTTTTTATAAAGTATTAAGCTAATAAGCAAACTTCAAAAACAATTAGAAAAAATATATATTGTGTGTATATATATACACAAATATATGTATATGCAAAATAGTTCATGGTTTTATTTTCCTTCCCTATTTATTACTGAAGAAAAACAGTTTATAATATTTATAAAATGGAAGTCAGGTTACCTGTCTCCTGTCCTAACTTTGAAATGAAATTAGCAAAAAAGTAAAATTAAAGAATCAGTTCTTTGGGCTCTCGCATTTGAAATTAAAAGGTACTTGTGCAAGATCCAAACACAAACCTAAAATGACCACCAGAGACAGCAGCGCCCTAGGACAGTAGTGAAATGCACAAAGAAACTCTGCAGATATGTCTTTTGTGCTTTTCTATCATCAGTGCATATCATATGTGTTAAGACATGAAGAGTACGGCTACTCATTTGTTCCAAAAGTATTCAATATTAACACATCTAAGAAACCAAACTGCTGAGGAATAGTTATTACCTTTCTCAATTTCATTCACAGTTGAGAACCTTTGCTTCCATTTCCTGCCATCCACAGTCTATTCCTAAATATCACAAAAGCATAGTAAGCGAAGATATCATTTTACAAAGATCTAGCTAATATCTTAAAGCTTAAGAAATGACTAACAATGAAGATTTGTGCCAAAAATGTTTCACACCATCGTTTGCAGCTACAGATTGTTTTAGAAACTCAGATTCAATTCATTGTAAGTACACTAAAGTGTTACATCCTACCTCAAAAAGTCCACAACCTAAGAATGTTAACTAAGACCTCTCAAAGACCAGCAGAATACTGACCATTTTGCCCTAGAACTACACAGAAGTTTCCTTTGTTCCCAAACCAATGTGACAGCTACCTGCATGAGAGACTAAAATAAAACAGCACAGGCATCCACAGCCCTCCTAACTGCTCATGGCCCAACGGTCAAAGTTCAGATGCAACTTGTAAATTCCCACAGGGGCAGATTCCCCATAGGGATGCATCACAAATAAAAAGAAAAAAAAAAAAGATTCTTTTACCGAAAGAAAAGAACCGACACGGGGTGGGCGCTGGCGGGGAGAGGCGGGGGGAGTAGGGGCAGGGTACAGGTGGCATGGGACAGACTCAATGGCCACTTCCTGATCAGTCACCCCAGAAAAGGGATTAAGAAACAGGTCTTCAAACAGCACTCACCGGACAGAGGCCAATAACCAAAAGAACACCCAAACACCAAAAAAGCATCAAGTATATGTTCAGGGCCTTATTCTTCCACTGGACTGAAGGATTAAAGGCTACTAACAGGAGGGTCCACGCGAAACAAAGTTACAAACATAGGCAGTTGACTTCTGCATTTCAATCCCTTTCCCAGAGCACACTTGACCAGCACTACACAGCTAATGCAACCTTGTTAAGGTTGATTCCTCTTAGATTGTGCTTTCAAGCTACCATAGCTAGACCATCCCCTCTGCTAACAACAGAAGACCCAAGACAAATGGAATCTCTTTACTGGTGATTTCATAAGGAACCCAGATTAAAGAGTCAATTATGAACGTTTTCTCAAGATAAAACTTTCATACTGTAGCGTAGTTTTTTGTTTACACTTCTCTGTACCTTATGTTAAAGTCTGAGCAACAAAGCTGGTGGAAGCCAACCCTTCAAGTCCACTCCCAGGCAGGGGAGGTAGCTTTACTCTGTTCCCTAGCTACAGACCACCAATTCAGTAATAAATACTGTCTGCAACAGGAAACTAGACAGAAAGGATCACTATTCAGGACAAATGTATGGCTACCATGTGAAGTGACTATGACACACAGCCGATTATGGCTGTGTGTACTCTAGGTTGTGTTCCTGTAAGAAAGCCGTGTACTTCTAATCAGCATATGAAGGACCAGAGTCCCGAACACTGATCATTAAACTGAGAAAAATTACATTAGATTTACTGGATTGCTTGGCAACCATACTTAGAAAAAATTATACCCAGAGCCAGAAAACGCTTGGTAATGGCCACATATGTTAGACTCTGTTTGGGCTAGGCAATGATCACATTTCTAGCCTCGTGCATCATACAGCACTCAATAATTGATTTTATCTTCTAAAATTTCTTCTTCATGCTTTCTTTGCCCAGCAACTATAGCTATCTTCTTCCTTCAGGGCACTTTTATTCTATAATAATAAACCTATCATATTTTTTGAAACTGCAATCCAGAACTCTACTTTGAAAGCATGAGAAAGAGCCTACACTGTCCATCTGCCATCTTTATGACAGAGGAGTACAAACTTCAAGAGCAACTCAATTCTAAGAAGAAAAAGATGCTGAGAAAGCCCATCATAATCTTATTTTTAGAATTCTTGGCAACTATACAAATGTATCTTAAAGTCTAAGGACAATACAAAGTAAGGAACTCAAAGCTTTACCAAATGATCAGGAATAAAGTTTAACAAAACTGTTACTTACTAACACCCGTTTACCTAGAGACAGGTACTTACAGGGTATTGATACCTTCAGACCGAACAAGACTTTGTCCTGCTCACCATTAATCTAAAGTTACAGTGACACGTGAGCCCCCTTCCCCAGGCTAGAAAATATCCGAGTCAGAACTGCTAGGTAACACTTATTTTTCTTCAAGCAGAAAAATGTTAATGAATCTGACCTTTTAACTATGATTAATATGCGAAGAAAATACTGCCTCAGGGAATACAAAGACACAATAGATGTCAATCAAAACAAAATCTCTGAGTGGGTACAGGGAGGTCCACTGGTACAAAAATAAAGATAAAAAGCCAAGAGATGTCATCAGAGTAAGAAAAATAACTCGGCAAAAAGTCTAATTTTTTAACTGACTTTTTTGCTCCTTACTGTTCAACTGTTGGAAGCAAACAAAAAAAAAGGTGAGGGAATATGTAATGAAATGTTTTTAATTTTTTTAATGCACACACGCAGTCAGACCTGAACTTTTCTTAAGACTACCACCATGTATTAAGTTTTATAGAAAAATTTAATCCTGTGGAAGGATGCTAATCACTTAGATTTGAGGAGGGTTTTTTTTTTTTGATATTAACATACAAATTACTAAAGACTTAAAAGACAAAATACCAACCCAATCTCACAGCATAAAATTAATTTTGCTATACATCTTCATCATCTGTACTTACTAATTGATATGTAATAGAAAAATAAGGATATCCAAGTTCAAAGCAGCAAGCAGTGACCACCATTCCTTTACAGCACAGGAAACTCACCTTTATATATAACCATGAAAATCCAACTTAATTTTCAAACATCTTCATTCAAATTTCACCCATGCTAAAAGAGCTCTATTAGGTTCTCAGACTTCCCCAAATGCTCATGTCTCAGGAGAGCATCACTGTTTGTAATCCTAAAACCATTCGCTATTTCTGAACAAAAATTTGTGAAAGCATGTAAACCATACCCCTATCTTCTGGATTACAATGGTTAAGTACAAAAAACAATTCACTGAACATCTTACAAATCATTACAGTTACACATAAAAGCACCTAAGAAATTTTAAAAAATAAAAGATTCACAGTGCACTGAACCTTGGAACATATAAGGCTGGAACATAAGAACACTGAAAAAGTGGATTCAAAAGACCTGTTCTCTCAAAGACATAAAACATAATGAAGCCAACCCAACACTTTTCTCATCTAGCTTCTTAAAACGCAGCACACAGAAGTAAAGTACTGCATATTCAGCACTCTCCTTTATCACTTGATTTCTTCAAACCACGCTAAAATTTCTCAGTCGAGAATGCTAGTTCTGTACTAAGCATGGTCTTTCTCAAGGTAACCTGAACACTGAGAAACTTAATACACAGGTTTGAGGGAATAAGTATAGCAGAAGTACAAAAAACATGTACATCCAACTTATACATTTTCTGCATAGTTAAGTCACATCACACACATAAACTTTAAATCACATCTTTTAACATTTTTTTAAATCTCTGTCAAGAGAGCTAAAAGCCTCAAGTTACCAAAGTTCCATTCCAACAATACCCTTATTTTGTTCCACCCACAGTGCATTAAATGAAGCAGCATAACAGCAATAATATTTAACAATAGTTAAACTACCATTATCGAAAAGAGAGAATCTGTTGGTTCTTGAAAAGGCTCAACACCATTAGAGGCCATACTTCTCGTAACTAATCTCTTCTGCTTTAGTATTGAGAGCTGAAAATTCCAACTTGAGGCACCAGAAAGACTGACCAAAGCACTCACTTAAAAAGGGAAAACCCCTACAAAATCATTAAAAATTAAACAGTTTCCAGATGGCAGTAAATGAGTGAACATGATTTACCTGCCAGGCAAACAGTTTTCACTGTTTCTGTTCATAATTTAACAGAACTCTGGAATGCTGGGACCAACTAAAAATATGGCTCAAGGAGACCCAAGCAAAGCAGCTCTATTTTTGGAAAGAACAGTTAAGAGCTTCCTAATGCAATCATATAATGTATTTTTAAAAGGTCACAGAAGGATTCACAAATCTGTCACATTAAAAGATGCAGGACTGTGAATAACCTAATTCTAAACACACTGCTATAACTGAATTATCCTGCTTAGCACCAGGAGGGTGACACTTGTATTAATAAATAGAATTTCTCCTTTATAATCAAGCCATTGAAAGCTAAAGCAAATTAATACCAAGTGAACTCCTTACAACAGCACTTCTTTTGAAAGTCCCACCAGGTTAAATAGAACCCCTATTAAATAGGCTATCTATACAGAATAAAGATTTCTACAATAAAATTTACAAGCAGAGATATATTTTGTGGATACCACATGTAAAAAAGATTTTTAAAACCCACATGACAGAAGCACACGCACGCATATGCTCACACTCTCCCCCCAACCCCCAAAGAAACACCTTCAATGAGGTTAGAAGCAGCCCAAACACTAAAGCCCCTTAAAGCCCTGGTGATTGTCCTCAATTATATAGCTAAAATCCTTCTTTAAATGGGCACTGCCATCCTTATTTGGATTTAAGAATCCTAAAGGAGCAAAATACATTCCTAGGAGTGAACTACACATGTTACTTCCGTGTTCTGATCCTCCCCTAGTGAAATGCTTTATCTGTACTTGGGTAAACTGCATACCCTTCCCTTTGGCTCCATCATCGAGGGGCTTCATGCTAATAAAAGTGTGTCAGTCTCTGCCACTACTGCAAATTGGAACCTAATATAACATCAGTTTCCAGAGATCAACACTGAGATGCAATGGAAAACCTAATAATGTCAGTATTCCATACATATTTACACAACTTAATACAGAATAAAGTTTCACAAGAACGAAATCATCATATGATACTAAGGGGCTGGCAGCAGGATGGTGCAGATGTGACCAAAGCAGTTTCGGGGTCCCAGCCCCCATGCTCTCTCCCCACTACCCTCTCTCCGCCATCTCCCAGGTCCACTGACTGCACACAGCACAATTCAAAATTAGAGCATCAACTCCCCGCCCAACCAACTCAGTCCCTCTCCAGGCTGAGGACTTTGTCCTTTAATGAAGGGCTGAGAGTTCATTTTGAACATGAACATTATATAGCAGATGCTGACTCTAAATAAAACCTTAACAAAACTCCTAGCAGAGGAGGATTAGAACACCTAAGTGGTTAGAAGCAGAGATAGGCACAAAATGCCACCAACGCAGATGACCTGCAATCTTGACTTCTGTGACATTTCAGCTCTTGTATTCATTTAATAATTAGGTATTTTAAGTTTCTTTTAAATTTTTCAATATAAGGAAACTAGTATTATCAATACAATCACTGTAATGGGTTGATGGAGCATTCCCATTAACTTAGCTATCAGTGATGACTCCAACACTATTTCCTTGACCAGAATACAAAATAAAAACCATAATCACACAGAAAAAAATGCCCTCATAAAAAGCAACTTAAATTCATTAGCCAAACACTGAAAAGGTACGTATGTATAAAAAGTTATAACTGCATTTACAGTGCAAACTCATGTTTCTTTCTACTCTCTCTTCTGCACACAGAACATCTCTTCAGAAACATCATTGCATCCCTGCATTTCTTTAAAACACCTGAGAAAGGTAAGGCTCAAAGAGACACCCACTCAAATGCAACAAGTCTCTGATCTTGGGACTTCCACAACACATCTGTTGCTATCAAAGGTCCAAGATTTTCATTATAGCATTATGGTCAAACTTGAAACTCAAAAAGGCTCTGGATGAAAAGGGGAACTTGCAACGTCCATTACATGCCACAGACTGGCCCTCGGCATGTTCTAGCAACTGGTCTTCACCGGAGCAAGGTAAGTCATATACAGCATCTGCTTAAAAAACAAAATAAATAAGCTCAGTAACTTAGTAAGAAATCAAATCCTGCCCTTCACCTTTCGTTATAAAGGAATTCACATGCAGTATATATTCATCTCCCCACGCTCTAAATCTAACCTAAGTAGAACCACCAAGGTATCTTCCTTTCCCTAAACTGGTACTCAGGTGAATTTCTAATCTATTATTGCTTATTCCAAACAAACATTCAAAATCTTAATCTCAGCCTTTATTTTAAGACCCTTAATATTCACCTGCTTTCAAATATGGGCATACCTAGGGACTTCCCTGGTGGTGCAGTGGTTAAGAATCCGCCTGCCAATGCAGGGGATACGGGTTCAAGCCCTGGTCCAGGAAGATCCCACATGCCACGGAGCAACTAAGCCCGTGCGCCACAACTACTGAGCCTGCGCTCTAGAGCCCGCGAGCCACAACTACTGAGCCCGTGTGCCACAACTACTGAAGCCCGCGCACCTAGAGCCCGTGCTCCACAACAAGAGAAGCCACTGCAATGAGAAACACGTGCACTGCAATGAAGACTAGCCCCCGCTCGCCGCAACTAGAGAAAGCCCGTGTGCAGCAACGAAGACCCAACACAGCCAAAAATTAATTAATTTTAAAAAAACGGGCATACCTTTGTTTACCACCTATATTTGTATTTTGTGCCAACATAAGGGGAGCTTCTTGACCAGAGATCAAAATGTAAACATTATAAAGATTACAATTACAATGTAAGATCTGTAACGATTCCAATTCTAGAAAAATAAAGCTGGAGGTTATCAAATCTTCAGGGAGTATGTCAACCTAAAGAAAAATCCAAATTTTCAAAATCATAGTACAACAGAACTCCAACTTATCGGGGCTTTTTCCCCCCCCTTAAAGTAGAACAGGGACCTGACCAGGAAAGTAGGTTTGGAATATACACCAAAAGGTTGAGGCAGAAATGAAGTCTGATATGAGGTTTCCCAGGATAATACTTTTATACTTCCTTCTCAAGACAACTCAAAATTTTATATATCTGAATCATGCCCAACTAAGTTGGATATACGTTATAGTGTGCCTTCTTTAATGTTCCTAAACATACGGCTTTTTAAAGATTTTGTGAAATAATTGATTTCTGAAGTTACATTACTTCAACTATCAGCCTATCATGCCCACACCACCTAAGGTGGCCAGAAAAGTCCAACTAAGAGGAATTCTACCCCCATAACTTAATGATAGTTCCAACTTCTTCTTACACTTAATTTTCCAAAACAGGGTTAAAGGATCTCTCTCTCTCGCTTTTTTTTTGGCCATGCCGCAGGCATGTGTGATCTTAGTTCCCCAACCAGGGATCGAACCCACGTTCCCTGCACTGGAAGCACGGAGTCTTAACCACTGGACCACCAGGGAAGTCAACAAAGCATCTCTTTTAAAACAGCTTCTATCTTGCTTAAATCATAAACAGTAATGCAAGAAAATATAATTATAATGCTTCTCAATTCTTAAGAGTTTTCTATATGAAAGCCTTAAATCTACCTGGTAAATAAATGCTTCCCTACTGCACAGGGAATTTCATACCATTCAGAACTGCACCGAAGAAAAAAATAGCCTATTGCACTTCCCAATGACATCTATTAAATCAGTATTTACAAGGAGCTTTCTACATTCCTCAACATTACCTTCCAAATCGGATCACACACCTACTCTTCATAACTGAGGATGGAGAAGTTCCAAATGTCATTTTAATAAAAGCTATCCTTAGTACCATCTTAATAAGTTGATCATTACCTCAAGTAAGGGGGAAATATTTCCCTTCTGAAGTTAGCACTCCCCTTACATATATGTGAGAATGAGGTTTCTCCTCACCATTATATTACTTGGGTCTACTCCCTGTCTAACCCTTAAGCAATTATTTATTTATTTACAATATTCATGCACAGCACCAAGGCTTCACAGTCGCAAAAGAAATAGCACAGTGAAAGGACAAATAATTTAAATAAATTTATTTTAGCCAGTTTCGTATTTAGAGAACTTGACCATATATATGAACTCTCCCTCTACAGACCATGTGCAACTCTTCCAGCTTATCTATCACAGTTCATCATGCACCACTAAAATCAAGGTTACTTCAAAACCAAACCAAATCCCAACCAGCAGAAATTTTAAAAAGAAAATGACTTGCCTGTTTCAAAAGTATCCTGAAGCTTTCGTGGAGGAAGTTTTTTTTCACATTTCTATTAAAAAACACAAACACACAACATACCATCTCCAGTCATTTCAATTATAAATAAGGAGATATACTATCAAATTTCTCAGGAAGAGAATTAAACCATATAATCACCATGCCCACCTTGCATTGGTATTTTTAATTTTATTTTTATTTTTTTAAGCCTAAAACTGTTTTTAGTTCTTGATTACACATACAATATGGAAACACCAGAAAACAATAAAATTATTCATTAAATTTCTCAACCCAGAGATAATTACTATTAACATTCCAGTACATCTTTCCAGCATTTTTTCTATGAAGATATGTGTGAATGTATTTTCATATAATTATGTAAGAGGATTATTCTATACATAGTATTCTATAACCCAATTTTTATTATCTTTTAACATCTTTATTGGAGTATAATTGCTTTACAATCGTGTGTTAGTTTCTGCTTTATAACAAAGTGAATCAGCTATACATATACATATATCCCCATATCTCCTCCCTCTTGCGTCTCCTTCCCACCCTCCCTATCCCACCCGTCTAGGTGGTCATAAAGCACCAAGCTCATCTCTCTGTGCTATGCGGCTGATTCCCACGAGCTATCTATTTTACATTTGGTAGTGTATATACGTCCATGTCACTCTCTCACTTCATCTCAGCTTATCCTTCCCACTCCCCATGTCCTCAAGTCCATTCTTTACGTCTGCGTCTTTATTCCTGTCTTGCCCCTAGGTTCTTCAGAACTTTTTTTTTTTT
>NC_041221.1:110031614-110039818 GCF_002837175.3 Physeter macrocephalus
ATAACTCAATTTCGTTTCTTTTTATGGCTGAGTAATATTCCATTGTATATATGTGCCACATCTTCTTTATCCATTCATCTGTCGATTGGACACTTAGGTTGCTTCCATGTCCTGGCTATTGTAAACAGAACTGCAATGAACATTGCGGTACATGACTCTTTTTGAATTACTGTTTTCTCAGGGTTTATGCCCAGTAGTGGGATTGCTGGGTCGTATGGTAGTTCTATTTTTAGTTTTTTAAGGAACCTCCATACTGTTCTCCATAGTGGCTGTATCAATTTACATTCCCACCAACAGTGCAAGAGGGTTCCCTTTTCTCCACACCCTCTCCAGCATTTATTGTTTGTAGATTGTTTTGATGATGGCCATTCTGACCAGTGTGAGGTGATAACCTCATTGCAGTTTTTTGCCTTTGCCCTGCGGGATCTTTTTTTTTTTTTTAACATCTTTATTGGAGTATAATTGCTTTACAATGGTGTGTTAGTTTCGGCTTTATAACAAAGTGAATCAGCTATACATATGATTAGTGATGTTGAGCATCCTTTCACGTGTTTGCTGGCAATCTGTATATCTTCTTCCGAGAAATATCTATTTAGGTCTTCTGCCCATTTTTGGATTGGGTTGTTTGTTTTTTTTTAATATTGAGCCGCATCAGCTGCTTGTATATGTTGGAGATTAATCCCCTGTTGGTTGCTTCATTTGCAAATATTTTCTCCCATTCTGAGGGTTGTCTTTTTGTCTTGTTTATGTTTTCCTTTGCTGTGCAAAAGCTTTTAAGTTTCATTAGGTCCGATTTGTTTATTTTTGTTTTTAATTTCCATTTCTCTAGGAGGTGAGTCAAAAAGGATATAACCCACTTTTTAAATGTATATACTATGAACATATCCCTTTTTCAATAAATACAAATCTACACCATCACTTTTAATGACTACATGGTAGTCTATGGCATAGATCTATGATATTACATTTAATATTATCTTCTTGGATATTTAGATTGTTTCCATGTTTTCATAATTAAGAGCAATGGAGTGAATATTCTTTAAATTTCTCTTCTAGGGAAACAAGGTAAGAACTTTTTCAGGCTTCCAATATAGCCAAACTACTCTCTAGGAGGCTGTACCAATTAGCAATTTTTAAGTGTTCTCAATATTCTCAACAATACATAAGTGGCTATATTTTCATCTTTGCCAATCTAATGAGGAAAAGTGGCATCCTGTTTTAATTTACTTTCTTTGATTACACATTTATACATTTATCAGTCACTTTTAGTTCTTCCTTTATAAGCTGTTCATATACTTGTTGTCCATCATTAACTTTCTTTTAAGAACTTTTAAAAAATTTATTCAAGTTCTTTTAGACAAATATGAGAGTCATTTGTGAAGTTCCCCCCCAAAAATCAAGGATTTTGATTGGTATTGAATTAAATCTATGTATTAATTTGAGGAGAATTAACATTTGTATAGTACTATCATTTTCATCTGTCCACCTTTTGTTAGGGACAGACGTTGAATTAGATTAAAAGCCTTCTGACCATCTATTGAGACTCTTCTTTGTTCTTGTCACTATTTCTACCAGAGTGGAGAGCAATAATAGTAAAGGGCAAGTAGTCTAACAGCAAACTGATCTTTAACATGTGCTTGCTAGTGGAATCAATACACCCCAAGTTAAATCAACAGCACCTAGGGAATTCAAGGAAACTACTTTTATTAAAAACTTGAAATTACTATTATCACCCACTGTTAAAGGAAGAAAAATAGGTGAAGATACAATAAGAAAATTCAACATAGAAATACCAGGACTGGGACTTCCCTGGTGGTGCAGTGGTTAAGAATCTGCCTGCCAATGCAGAGGACACAGGTTCGAACCCTGGGCCGGGAAGATCCCACATGCCATGGAGCAACTAAGCCCGTGCGCCACAACTACTGAGGCCACTAGCCACAACTACTGAAGCCCGCGCACCTAGAGCCCATGATCCACAGCAAAGAAGCCACCGCAATGAGCAGCCCGCACACCACAACGAACAGTAGCCCCCGCTCGCTGCAACTAGAGGAAGCCTGCGTGCAGCAATGAAGACCCAATGCAGCCAAAAATAAATAAATTAATTAATTTTAAAAAATAATAAATACATCTTTTAAAAAAAGGGAAAGAAATACTGGGACTTACAGAAAAGATAAGCAAGGAGACTTATCAGTTTATGAATTACTTTCTGGAACACAGACTAAAAGAATGGAAGTAAATGCCTTAAAATGCTCACATGTATTTGTCTTTCAGCCTAGTCTAATGACTGTGACACTGGCTGTGAGTATTTGTTTTCGTTTTCTAAATTCTATCAACTTGAAGAAAAAAAAACAAAAACAAAAACACTGGGATATTATTCCAAACTTTTAACTTCATTAAAATAATACAGACTCTATTTAGAAAAATATAGAGAGAATACTTAGGACTTGTCTAGAAAGCAGGGTTGACTACACACAGTTTCCAAAGTATTAAAATAAATCTAAATACCCACGTATAGATAACCAACAAGATCCTACAGTCTAGCACAGGGAACTCTACTCAATACTCTGTACTGACCTATCTATGGGAACAGAATCTAAAAAAGAGTGGATATATGTATATGTATAACTGATTCACTTTGCTGTACAGCAGAAACTAACACAACACTGTAAATCAACTATACGCCAATAAAAATTAGTTTAAAAAATAATAAATAGATAAATACCCACATAAAAAGTAAAGATCAGATGCACATTTCAATCAATGTGATAAACCTATAATTGAGAGTAGGCAGAGATTTTTTTAGTGGGTGAATAGTGCACACACACAGCAGGTTCATAAAAATCCTGTCAATATATCAATTCAACATGCCTTGCCCTATCTTAAAAAGCGTGAACTGCCTTCTTAGCATGAGAGCTGTTAACTCTTACCATCAAGGGATTCTGCTGCTTGCCTGGCTGGCTGTGGACCCCATTTGTTCTTTTCTTTTGATTAGGTGACTCTTGATACTGTTTTCTGCCATTTCCCCTCATACTTTGACTCTGTTTTTCCAATAAGAAGAAATAAAATGTAAGCCTATAGCATAATGTAATAGGATAAAACAATATACCCCTATGAATGTATTTAGCTGGTTGAATCCGAGTTCAGCAAAGCCCCCCCACCCAAAACCTTCCTTAAACACTGGAGAACCACTATCAATATATTTTCTTATAGAAGATAGTGCTTCACAAAGCAAGAGTCCTCAAAAGATATGAAATAGCAAATATAATGGTCCCTAGGAATCTTTCCACACCTCTTGCCTTATGCCATTTCTGCTCACAGACTGTGTTTACAAGCATGAGGAGTAAAAGAAAAATGGGAGCAAGGAGAGGAACAACTTTGAAAACCTTATGTGACTGCCAAAGAAAACCTCTCTGTGAGGGAACACTGAGGCACATTGACTACAGTCCTTAAAGCTGGAAACAGGCAGCAGATGTGATCACTGTTACCCTAAAATCTGCTTTAAATGATTAATAAACGAATAGGGATTTTTAAAATTAATAATCTCTTTTTATACAAAATAACAAAGACAACTGGTTTTTAAAATTTGGGCCATTATCCCTAAATTTAGACCTAAAACCTAAACATGCAGTAGTTGACATCTTGCTACTATACTGCTTTAACGAGTTAATTTTCTTAGAAAATAACTCTAAGTTTAACTTAAAACACAAAGTTTTTAAACATTAATTTGGCCTTAGAGGTCTTAAAAAGACAGCTATTTAAGAGGACTAGCTAAAACAGTGAATAGAATAATTTTATTATTTTAAAATATATAAAAATACATTTATTTATGTACATTCTATCTACCGACAGAAAAAATTAAGCAGTTCCTAAAATAGCTTGAAAACAACAAGCTAATTTAAAGAAAGAAAGGTAGGGAATTACAGCTTTCAGAGACTCATGTTACCACACTTTTAATTCAATTTCATTCCATTCTTCTTGGTATTTACCTTTTATTGCGGTACCATATACATAAAATATAGCACTTGAACCATTTTTAAATGTACAACTCAGTGGCAGTGTATAGTCACAATGTTGTGCAACCACCACCAGTATCCATCTCCAAAACTTTTTCATCATTTAACAGAACTTCATACCTATTAAATAATTCCATATTCCCTCCTGTCCCTCAGCCCTGGTAACCTCAAGTTAATTTCTGTCTATAAATTTGTCTACACTAGGCACCTCATGTAAGTGGAATCATACAATATTTGTCCTTTTGTGTATGGCTTATTTCACTTAGCATGTGTTTAATAAGGTTCATCCATGTTGTAGCACGTACGTATCATAATTTCATTCCTTTTTTTTAATATTTATTTATTCATTTGGCTGCGCCGGGTCTTAGCTGCAGCATGAGGGATCCAGTTCCCTGACCAGGGATCCAACCCGGGCCCCATGCATTGGGAGCATGGAGTCTTAACCACTGGAACACCAGGGAAGTCCCTTTCATTCCTTTTTAAGGCCAAATAATATTCCATTGTATGTTTATTTTGTTTATCCATTAATCTGCTGACAGACACATAGGTTGTTTCCACCTTTTGGCTATCATGAATAATGCTACTGTGAACACTGGGATATAAGTTACCTGTTTAAGTCCCTGCTTTCAATTCTTTTGAGTATGAGCCTAGGAATGGAATTGCTGGGTCACATGGTAATTCTATGTTTAACTTTTTGACGAACCATCCGAACTGTTTTCCATGGCAGCTGCACCATTTTACATTCCCACCTGCAATGCACAAGGGTTCCAATTTCCCTACATTCTTGTCAACACTTATTATTCTCCATTTTTCAAATTACATTTTTATTACTTCATACCTAGTGGGTATTAATAGTATCTCCTGTGTTAGTTTTTTTTTTTTTTTTTGGTGGTATGCAGGCCTCTCACTGTTGTGGCCTCTCCCGTTGCGGAGCACAGGCTCCAGACGCAGAGGCTCAGTGGCCATGGCTCACGGGCCCAGCTGCTCCGCGGCATGTGGGATGTTCCCGGACCGGGGCACGAACCCGTGTCCCATGCATCGGCAGGCGGATTCTCAACCACTGCGCTACCAGGGAAGCCCTCTCCTGTGGTTTTGATTTGCATTCTACTAATGACTGTGAGCACCTTTTCATGTGCTTATTGGCCATTTGTATATATTCTTTAAAGAAATGTCTATTCAAGGTGTCTACCCATTTTTTTAATTGGGTTGTTTTGTTTGTAGTTGAATTGTATTTCTCCATATATCCTGTATATTAATCCATTAGATATGTGATTTGCAAATTCTCCCATTCCATGGGCTGTCTCTTCTCTTTTGATAGTGATCTCTGATGTACAAAAGTTTTTAATTTTGATGAAACCAGTATATTTTTAAAAGAATGAAAATAAAAAGAAAGAGTGGTACCCAAATAGATGGCTAAAGTAATAAAGACAGATAATACCATGGATTAGTAAGGATGAGGAACAAATGGAACTCTCATATATTTTGCTGGGGATATAAATTACTTGCGAATATTGTTTGCAGTATATACTCAAGAACATGGGCATATCCACTGCTCCAACATTTCTACCCAATTCTATATACCCAAAAGAACTGTGTATGTTCCTCAAAAGACATGTACAGAAATATTCATAGCAGTAGTATGGTTTGTAAAAGCCCCAAAGTGGAAACAACAAACATGTCCACTAAGAGTAGAATGGATAAATAAACTGTAATATAATCATACACCAGAATACAACACAGTAATGAACCTTTCACTGGTAGCATATTTACCAAAATCAGATGTTAATTCATATTACTTACTACACTGGATTAATACCAAAACTGTAAAGGTTGAGGAGTCTCATCCCTACTTCAAATCACAAGTCAGAAACACAGGAGCCTTGGATTAACAATTCAGAGCTCTACAACTGTTAAATCTGTAATTCCTCAACTCAGATACATTTCAAAGTCAAATGATCTAAAGTTATGAAAATCTTTAAATGTGTATCACTCACCTTTGCTTTTAAAAGGTCAGACATTTCAGAATGATTATTATTATATGGTTTTTGTTGCAGTGGTTGCCTGTGCTTTACCCACTGGTCACCGGGAGAACCTTCAGGAAATAATTGCTGACTGTGGCGGAATTTGGTTCGACTACACCAAGATTTAAAAAATAAAAATCAGATCAGAAAATTTTCACTTATAGTTTTTCTAACACCTGTTAGTTTATCTTACAGACTACAAATTTTACTTTATTTACTGTCTATCTCCACCCACTGGAGTATAAGTTCCATGAGGGCAGGGGATTCTTGTTGACTCTATCACTTTACCCCCAGCACCCAGAAGAGTGCCTAGCATTCCATATTTCTTGAATGAATTAATAATCTGTTATTTTTAATCCCAAAGTTTCCTAAATTTATTGATACCACTCCTTCCCTATAAATGATTGTACTTTTAAAAATCTGGGCAGTTCCCTGGCGGTCCAGTGGTTAGGACTCTGCGCTTCCAGTGCAGGGGGCACAGGTTCGATCCCTGGTTGGGGAACTAAGATCCCGCAAGCTGTGATGCATGCCCCCCACACCCCGCAAAAAAAAAAAAAACACAACTGAAGAAAATAATTCTTTCATAAATTTAATAAATTTAGTAATAAATTCAATAAATAAATCTAGTCAAAACAAACAAATGTCAGTGGATCTTCCTTCTTAACAGGACAGACAACTCAATTCTCAATTCTTTACTGGGATGCTTAAGTATGGAATTTGATCTGGCACAGGTCAGTTATGGACCCCGGCCATGCTGGAAGAGGATCTGAAAAATTAAGCTACATTGTACAGCAAAAAACTCAGGAGCTCAAAAACGATGGAGAAGCAAATTAAATAAAGATCCAGTCTCAAATACTTATGCAAAAGAAACCAACTGTAACAGCAGTTTGTAGTAAAGATAAGAAATCGTATTCTGTAGTACCACATACATGTGTAATACAGTCCAGAGTCACTGATCCCAAGATCCATATTATAGTAAGATTGTTTTTGAATATTTCAGAAACTGTCCCCTTTCCCATTTAAAAACTGTAATTAAATTGCAGACTCTCTACTCTTTCTTTAGACAAAATTCAGATATTTCCTCCAACACATCAATAGATGTTATTCTATATGCTAAAAACAGACACCACCCTGCCTAAGAAACCTGAAATTTGGTTAAAGAAGTTGCTTTATTGTCTCCTTATTCCATTCTCTAGGACCACAAACCCTAACACTGACTGAAAGATGTGGGAATCTTATCACACACTATGGTGGACAGATTCTCCCAAATATGAACAGTGACACAATTTCTTTTCAAACACTGTCACTATTTCATGACTTTTTAGTAGTGACTGGGTTTTTAAAATCTTGACTACATTCCTGTCTACTTTACTCTTTTTCTTTTTTACTGCTTCCCTTATGTTTAGTAGTATATAATTTGGTGATTATAATCATAGATTCTGAAAGGCAGAAATGACCTTTCAAGGTATTTAGTCTAATCTCCTATCCTCATAAAATTCAACTAAAATGGAATATTCCCTATGTGTTTAAAAAATATTGACTGCAGATGTGTTTTACTCCTATTACTTTTTAAAGCTCTGGGATAAAAACAGAACACCTAAATTAGAGAAAGTATAAAAAGCAACTCTCTCTGAACCTAACAAAAGCAAAGTTCTAGCAAGTTGATTACAAACACATATACTTATTTAAGAAAATTACTTACTCAGCCTACTCTATAATTGTGATTTGGATACAATTACATTCCAACCAAGAAAATGTTCTTTGCGGTTCATGTCCATGTAATAGTCACTCTTTATAATATACAGTCTAGGCTAGGGAAAGAAAAGAAGCAAGCCCAAGCCTTTATAGTGCTATCTTTCTGAACAAATTATACATACACCAGCATCCCTCATCCCCTCTACACAAAAACAAACTTCAATATATTCCCCCATTCAATCACCTTCAGAAACTCAATTATTTCTAAAGTAAAGATATGAGAACAGGGAAGTAACAGTATAAATACATATACAGAGGATTTTTTTCTTTTCCTCATAGTCTATCTATCCATCTAAAAAGTTGATAAGCTCTTATGTATACCATTTTTCTTTTTTTTTTTTTTTTTTTGGGGTATGCTGGCCTCCCTCTGTTGTGGCCTCTCCCGCTGCGGAGGACAGGCTCCAGGCGCGGCGGC
>NC_041221.1:110040049-110090493 GCF_002837175.3 Physeter macrocephalus
CCCTGCATCGGCAGGCGGACGCGCAACCACTGCGCCACCAGGGAAGCCCCTGTATACCATTTTAAAATACGCCTGAAGCTCCTTGCCAACTTCAACTAACCTCTCATCAAAAACCCTTAAAAAAAAATTTCAATTATTTGTGAGACCAGTAACAAAATAGTACCTACAAAAAGGAAGCCAACACCTCTGCAAACTTTATAAGCAAAATGTCACTGCATTAAAAACTATCAAAAAGTCAGAATCCTACGCATATATTCCTTTACCTCAATTTTTCCACAGTGGGTTTAGCTGGTGTGCTACCAGCTGAGGAAAATCCATTGTCGCTATCTGAGGAATCGCCAAATCTTCGAGAAAGCCAGTCCCTTAATGGTCTATGGAAACATTAAGAATTCAATTTTAAAACTTGGCTATGTAAAGAAACTCACTATCAGAATTTATGAAGTTTTGTATTTAAAGAAATACGAACATACCTGATAAAAGGAATGGCCATAAAAAATTTGTTCGGTGCCAAACCAAGTTTGGATTTTGGGGTCATATCATTTCTATGACAGGGCAATTTCTCAATGGAGAACCACTCAATGTTCTGAAACACAAGAAAATAATTCATTTTGTTAGTTATTTATTATCAAGGAGTTTCTAAAAGTAATTTCCTACATCATTTAATTGGGATACTGTCCAGCAATCTGAAAATACTTTTCAATTACATACCCGAATTTCTCTTCTGGTTTTCGGGTTAAATTTGGTATCTTTTGGAATTCCTGGAATGATGTACAAACGAGCAAGCTGGTCATTGATTCGAAGTTCAATGTAATCATCCTTACAAATATAATCTTTAATATCAAAACCAGTTTCTTCAAAGACCTGGAAATAACAAATTTAGATGATGATTTTCAAGTTTTGCTGTTAGACCTTCAGTTCATTAAAATTTGTTTATATCAAAGACAAAAATTCGGGACTTCCCTGGTGGCGCAGTGGTTAAGAATCTGCCTGCCAATGCAGGGCACACGGGTTCGAGCCCTGGTCCCGGAAGATTCCCACATGCTGTGGAGCAACTAAGCCCGTGCGCCACTACTACTGAGCCCACATGCCACAACTAATTAAGCCGGCGCGCCTAGAACCGGAGCTCTGCAACAAAGAGAAGCCACCCCAATGAGAAGCCGGCGCACCGCAACGAAGAGTGGCCCCCACTCGCCGCAACTAGAGACAAGCCCGCACGCAGCAACGAAGACCCAATGCAGCCATACATACATTCATTCATTCATTTATTTAAAAACCACTAAGGAAAAAGTCAGAATATTTCAGGGTCTAGTTCTAGCTGTGCCTCTGCTGAACTGTTCACTATGGAAAAACCTCCTTGCATACCTGAGCCTAAGTTTCTTCACCTATTCAGTGAAGGGTAACGTGGGAAATTATGACTTACAATGATATATATTTGGTCACTGTCCCCCTTTCTGGTACAAGATCTCCTAAAACCCTTGGAATGTCTTAAGTGACGAAAGCAAAAGTGTCTTTTTGTTATGTTAATTAGGTGACTTAGGAAACCCACGTAAGGACTGAGTAAGGATTGAAGCTGGTGATTAAGAGGGCTGGAACTTTCAGCCCCTCCTCCCCCACACCTCCAGGGATTGAGCTCAATCGCTAATGGCCAATGATTTAATCAACCATGACTATGAAATGAAGCCCCCGCTAAAAACCCAAAAGGAGAGTTTCTGGTTTGGTGAACACATGAAGATTTGGGCATAGCAGTGCCCTAGAAGAGAGCATGAAAGCTCCTTGCCCTTTCCCCATACCCTGCCCTATGTATTTATGTCTTCCATTTGGCTATTTCTGAGTTATATCCTTTTATTACAATAAACTGATAATCTAGTAAGAAAAATGTTTCTGAATTCTGCGAATCACTCTAGCAAATTAATCAAACCCAAGGAGGAGGTCAGAAGCACAAATGACAACCTGGACTTGCGACTGGCATCTGAAGCAAAGGAGAGTCTTATGGGACTGAGCCCTTAACCTGTGGAATGTGATGCTATCTCCAGGTAGATAGTGTCAGAATTGAGTTGAATTGTAGGACACCCAGCTGATGTCCACAACTTGCTTGCTGTTGTAGGGAAACACCCCCTACACACACACACACACACACAATTGGGTCCAGAACACTTACGATGTTAGAATACATCAGTGGTTCCCACTCTGTGGGAAGTCACCGGGAACTCCATATGGATTTTATTCACAGCAACCACAAATCTACATGTATACCAAGCTACAGAATGAAAAGTGTCTTACACCAGCTGCCGGTTATGTGGAAGACAAATTTTTCTACCGGGGTTGCGGGGCGGGGTGGGTGCCACTCACCTCCTGCTGTGCAGCCTGGTTCCTAACAGGCCGCTGACCAGTACCATTCCGTGGCCCAGGGGTTGGGAGCCCCCGACTTTCACAAAGAAAACCATTTCTCAAACATAAAAACGGAATGTGGTTAATACTAATATTTAAGTGGACAGATTCCAAGAGTATAGCTACAACCACATTTGCACATGTGTGTGTGGGGAGGTGTTGTAAATGCACTAAAAATGAGAACTAGTGAAGTGGATTAATGGTTCTAAAACTGCCTTTCCTCACCGTGCCTCAAGGACTGCAGGAGCGTAAATCTCAGGAATAAAATGTCACATCTAACCCTCACCTTTTCCTTCAGCCAGAGGAGCCATCCTTAATTTGATTAAAATCCCAGGCTTCTGCTTAAAATTTAAAAAGCAGTGGTATCTTCTAGCCTTAAAGTTCTCCTTCAGATAACATTTGTGTTCTCTGACAAAGTCCTTCCCCACTCACCCCCAAATGAAAAAGGCCTTGGAGCTTTAGTGTCTAGTACGCAGTGTGCATCTTTTACACTGGAGTTCATTCCTCCTCTTCCCTCTAGTTTCAGCACCTTCTAACCAATCAGTGGGACAGAACATGCACAGGTCTGAATCTCTTACAAGGTATGGGTGTGAAGGAGCTATTTCTATCCATTTTTTTTTTTAATCTCTTCCCTCTTTCTCTTGCCACATCTGACAAGAGAAAGGTACATCTTTCTACCTTCCTCAATAAGGGCACATCTATACTTGTCTCAAACGTGTAGACTGTAACTCCCAATTTAAGCTCCTCTATGACACCTAACTCACTTCTGTATACTCCCAATTATGCTAAACCTTTCCCTAATTTTAAGAACTAGGTGAATAAACTTACTTGAAAACTGCTCTATGGTATATAGAAAAAACAGACATTATTTCTATTTCCTACTTCTGGAAATGACAGAGTGGGAACAGAAATACAGATATACTACCAAAAAAAAAAAAGTTTTCTTGTCCTAAACCAAAACTATACACCTTTTCCAAAATAAAATTCTTTTTTTTTTTCTTGTGGCTGAACCACTACGGGTTTTTATTTTTAAGGAATTGTTTTTATTGGAGTAAAATTGCTTTACAATGTTGTGTTAGTTTCTGCTGTACAATGAAGTAAATCAGATATATGTATATCTATATCCCCTCCCCTTCTTGGACAGAATAAAATTCTGAACCCTCAGTGACAGAGATTTCTTAGTTTCCCACATCCCCAAATCTGAACATTTATATACATAAGACAATGTAATTAAACCACCAATTGTGGATTTATTTCACAACTCATGTATGCTATCTGGAGTGAAAGTCCAGATACTTTGGTTTTCCTTTTCTTTGCAGCTAAGGTCTACCCTACTCTACTGCTTCAGACACAGCTTAAAAAAATTTTTTTAAATTGTAAATCAATCGGGATGGATATTAGACTTATAACTGTAACAATTAGGACTGGTTTACCTGAAAGTTTACACATCAGTGACATAAAATTGTTTCTCTTCAAAGTTTCCATTAAGAAGGTCAAAAGGGAAAACATAAACCAGAAGACATTCACAATACACTCAAATCCAGACTATATTAAAAAGTCCTATATATCCACAGGACAAGTAAACCAACTTTTTAAAAAAATAGGTAACATGTAAGTGGGTACTTAATAAAAGAGGACATTCAAATGGCCAATAAGAATATGACAATGTGGTCAGCATCATTAGACTTCAGAGAAATATAAATTAGAAGCACAATGACAGACCATTACATTCCCATGAGAATGGCTAAAATTTTTTAAAATTGAGATATAATTAACATTATATTAACTTCAGATATACAACATAATTAACTTTTTGTATATATTGAGGAATGACCATAAAATTTTTTCCCAGTTTTACTGACATAATTGATATATATCATTGCTTAAGTTTAAGGTACACAGCTTAGCGGTTTGACTTACATATACTGTGAAATGATTACTCCAAGTAAGTTTAGTTAGCATTCATCATCTCATAAACATACAGTAAAAAGAATAAGCAAAAAAAAAAAAAAAAGAAGATTTTTTTCTTTTTCATTGTAATGAGAACTCTTAGGATCTACTCTCTGAGCAACTTTCATACGTATCATACAGCAGTGTTAACTATAGTCATCATGTTGTCCACTGCATCCCTAGTATTTATTTATCTTCTAACTCAGTTTGTGCCTTTTGACCACCTTCCTACAATTCTCCTCTACACGCACACACCCTCTGATAACCACAAATCTGATCTCTCACTCTATGAGTTTTGTTTTTTCAGATTCCACATATAAGTGAGACCATACAGTACCTGTCTTTGTCTGACTTATTTCATTTTGCACAATGCTCTCAATGTCCATCCACAGTGCAAATGGCAGGATTCTTTTTTTTTTTTTTTAAACAGCTGAAATATATTCCATTGTGAATATAACATACCACATCTTCTTTAACCATTCACTGATGAACACTTAGGTTGTTTCCATGTCTTGGCTGTTGTAAACAATGCTGCTATGAACATAAGAATGCAGATACCTTTCAAGTTAGCATTTTCATTTCCTTTGGATATATTCCCACTAGTGGAATTGCTGGATCATATGGTAGTTGTAATTTAATTTTTTGAGGATCCTCCGTACAGTTTTGCATAGTGGCTGTACCAGTTTACAATCTCAGTAACAGTGAACAAAGGATCTCTTTTCTCCACATTCATCTGTCTTTTTAAGGTGGCCATTCTAACAGGCATAAGAGATATCTCATTGTGGTTTTGATTTGTATTTGCCTAATAACCTAGTGATGTTGAGCATCTTTTCACATACCTCTATCTTCCATTCCATTAGCCATTCCTCTATCTTCTTTGGAAAAATGTATATTCAGGTCTTTTGCCCTTTTTTTTTTTTTTTTTTGGTACACGGGCCTCTCACTGTTGTGGCCTCTCCCGTTGCAGAGCACAGGCTACGGACGCGCAGGCTCAGCGGCCATGGCTCACGGGCCCAGCCACTCCATGGCATGTGGGATCTTCCCGGACCGGGGCACGAACCCGTGTCCCCTGCATCGGCAGGCGGACTCTCAACCACTGCGCCAACAGGGAAGCTCTGCCCATTTTTTAATTGAATTATTTGTTGAGTTGTATGAGTTCTTTATACATTTTAGCTATTAACCTCTTATCAAATATATGGTTTGCTAGTATTTTCTCCCATTCCGTAGGCTGTCTTTCTACTTTGTTGACTGTTTCTCTTACTGTACAGAAGCTTTTGGGTTGATGTAGTCACACTTGCTTATTTTGGTGCTTATGCTTTTGGTGTCATAGTCAAAAAACCATTGCCAAGACCCATGTCAAGGAGTTTTTATCCTGTGTTCTTCTAGGAGTTTTATGGTTTCAGGTCTTACATTTAAATTTAAGTCTTTAATCCATTTCAAATTAACTTCTGAGTGGTGTAAGACAGGGGTCTAGTTTCATTCTTTTACATGGGAATATCCAATTTCTCCAGCACCATTTACTGAAGAGACTTCTTTTCTCCATTGAGTTTTCTTGGCTCCCTCTTCAAATATTAGCTGACCATATATGTGTGGGTTTATTTCTGGGATCTCAGTTCTATTCCATTGATCTATATATTAGTCTGTCTTTATATCAGTGCCATACTGTTTTAATTACTATAGCTTTATAGTATAGCTTGAAATCAGGCAGTGTGATGCCTTCCACTTTGTTCTTCTTTCTCAGGATTGCTTTGGCTATTTGGAGTCTTTTGTGGTTCCATATACATTTTAGAATTTATTTCCTAATTCTGTAAAAATAATGTCATTGAAATCTTGATAGGGATCACACTGAACCTAGAGATGGTTTTTGGCAGTAATGACATTTTAACAATATTAATTCTCACACTCCACGAACATGGGATAAAAATTTTTTAATTGGTAATTCTATGTGTAGGTCAGGACAACTAGAACTCTCATATGCAGGTGGTGGGAATGTAAATTGGTTCAACCACCTGGAAAACCATTGGCAGTAGATATGCAACTTCCCTATGACTCAATAATTCCACTCCTAGAGAAATGAAGGCTTATTTTCCTCCAAGGACATGTACAAGAGAATATTTACAGCAGTTTTATTCTGAATAGCCAAAAACTGGATACAATCCAATGCATAAGAGAATGGATAAACTGTGGTATATTTGTACACTGGAATATTACAAAGAGCAATTAAAAAGGACCCACTGCTAATATACACAACAACATAGATGAATCTCACAGGCATTATACTGAGCCAAAGACATAAAACACAAGGAATAACTATTGCAAAATCCTAATTATATGAAGCTCAAGAACGGGCAAAACTAATCAATGGTGACAGAAGTCAAGATAGTGGTTCCCTTCAGGAAATGCGGGGAAAAGTAGGCATTGATTAAGAAGGGGCAGGAAAGAATCTTCTGAGGTGCTGGAAATATTCTTTGACCTAGGTAGTGGTTTCACAGGTATATACATATATAAAAATGAATAACCTGTTAAGATTAGTGTATTTTATGTTCTTATCCTCCAACAAAGAAAGTTTTAAAATAACTTTATATAGTTCTTAATTCTATTTTTACAGTTATTCCCTTTAACTACCTTCTTTGAATAATACCTTATAATCAGAAATTAGTATACATACCAGTCACGTATGTCTGTATAATAATTAGAAACTATGCTAAAGGTAAACTGTATATTCTAAGTTCCTTGTAAGCAGAGCCTGTTACCAAACAGAATCTAACTGAATACGTGCTTACTAAAACAAGTATTGGAGGACTGAGGGGCTGTTTCAGATTAGAGACTGAAAACCTAACAATTAAATGCAAATACAGTGCATGAGCCTGGATAGAATCCTGGATGGAGGAGGGGGTGGAAACTTGCAGAAAAGGACCATAATGGATCAACTAGTAAATATGAATATGAATTGTCCTTTAGATAACAGAACCTATCAATGTCCCACTCCTGAATTTGACAATTACACTGTGCTTATATAAGAGAACTTCCCACTTCTTAAAATTTACATGTGTAAATAATAAGGGGTTAAGGGGCATTCTGTCTGCAATTTACTCCTAAAGTATTTAGCAATAATAATAAAAACCATTCACCCATATGTATCAAAAGTAATAAAGCAAATATGGCAAAATATTAACAGGTGAATCTATTCTTTATATTATTCTTACTATTTTTCTCTACACTTGAAATTCTCTCAATAGTAACACAATTTTAAAGACTGACAGGTAATTAATGTTTAGGTTTTTCTAGTGCATTCATTCAAATATATCCTGTGTCCTTAGTAAGTGGTAGGTACTGTCCTAGGCACTGACTTCAGAAATGAATAAAGCAAGCGATGCTCTTTAAAGAGCTCCATCTAAAAAAGAAATGATAGCTGCAATATGATCTATGTGCCAAAAGGTAGACGGGTGCTATGGGAGTACAGAATCAGGGTGCCTAACTCAGCCTTGGTTACAGGTAAGGTGTGGTTGTGAGGTGGGGTGGTCACCTCTGGAAGGCTGTCATGGGCAGCATCCTATTCTGCTGGATACACTTGAGCTAGGATTTGAAAGATGAACAGAAGTTTGCCAGATAGACAAAAAGAAAAAGACATTCCATTCAGATAGCTGGGAATGGCTACAGCTGAAGAATTTTATGAGAGGAAATGGTACAACATGAGGCCATCAGCCTAGTTTAACAAAGGCATCTTGAAACCCTGTACAACCAAACTTAGAATAAACATAATATAGTGACAGACCCCTTAATTCTAAAAGTGAGAAAGACTGATTTACCTCTAAAATTAGGTATTCATTCTCAACAAATATTTACCAGGAAAAAATTTTAACAGCTCACTTACATGTATAGACAACAAATATAAAAATTTTAATACCATACCTTCTGTGTATCAAATCCATTCCTGTATTATAATACAGACTTTATGTTCCTGGAACATGGAATAGGACTAATGTCTCAAATGATATCAGATAAAAATCTCTACATAAGAGTAAAGAAATGTGCTACCCAAAGAACACCAGCATAGACAATGAAATCCTCTGGGTAAAATATATGTCCTACAAGCCTACAAGAGGTAGAATAAACCAATAGTTCCTCTGTACAAATTCTATCAAGATTAAATCACATAAATGCATATTAAAGTAAGCTTTATTAGAATAAAATATGTTGTTCTGACAAATAATAAGCAACAATATGAAATCCTGAAACCACAAGTGAACTGCCAAGTATTCCTTGTTCTCAAAAACAGTTGGTGTTTCACCGCAACTGACAACAAAAATATACTAAGGTTATCCTAATATAGCCTTTCAATAATATCTAGAAGACATTTTTCATATCCCTGTCCTAAATCTACTTCACTGAATACAAGTGATCAGAAATAGGGACTTCCCTGGTGGCGTAGTGGTTGAGAATCCGCCTGCCAATGCAGGGGACACGGGCTCGACCCCTGGTCCGAGAAGATTGCACATGCCACGGAGCAACTAAGCCCGTGCACCACAACTACTGAACCTACTCTCTAGAGCTTGTGAGCCACAACTACTGAGCCTGCGTGCCATAACTACCGAAGCCCACGCGCCTAAAGCCCAAGCTCTACAACAAGAGAAGCCACCGCAATGAGAAGCCCATGCACAGCAACAAAGAAGAGCCTCCGCTCACTGCAACTAGAGAAAGCTCGCGTGCAGCAATGAAGACCCAACATCGAAGACCCAATGGAGCCAAAAATAAACTAATTAATTTTTTTAAAAAGTGATCAGAAATAACCCAATTAACAAAGGTGAACCAAGAGGTCAAAGAGAAGACTGGAAATTACTAAGTGAGATGGCCCTTAGCTTTCTATTGACAATTATTCATACCTTCTCCCTGAGAAGCCTGCTTGCCACTGCTTCTTTTAGCTCGGTCCACAAACACAGCCGTTAAAGGATGTGTCAAATTCTGCTGTAGCATAACAAAATACCTCAATACAGTCATATATGGTGAAATAACAGTAATTATAATAAACCAAATTAAAATGTTATTAAGCAACCTAAAATAAAGCTAAGCATCCATGGAAGAACTGAGTAACTTAAAAACAAGAGAAAAAGTGCTTAAGACATCAGCCTAAGTCTAACTAACAGTAGCTAGAAAATGAGGGCAAAACCTCTCCATATATGTTAATACAAGTGAAAATGAAAGGAAAAAATGTAATATTAACATAAACTCCTATAAATGGAACAACAATCTGGTTTTCAACTAAGACACTGGTGGTTCTCCCCTCCCTCAAACAGTGTTGCTTTTATTATACTGCAGTACCACCAAGTGGCAGAAGGATACACTGAAACTCTAGCACTGCTAGTTGAATACTTCTAGTTGAATACTTCATCACTCAAAAATGGCAACTACTATGGATTGAACCCTCCAAAATTCTTATGTTGAAGGCCTAACCCCCAATAAGACTGTATGTGGAGATAGAGCCTCTGAGGAGGTATTACAGGTTAAATGAGGTCATATGGGTGGGGCTCTAATCCAATAGGGCTAGTGCCCTTATGAAAAAGAGGAGATGCTACTAGCACACTAGCTCTCAGAGCACTCACACAGGCACCCAGCAAAGGCCACATGAGCACGCAGAGAAAAGGCAGCCAACTGCAAGCCAGGATCAGAGTCCTCACCAAGAAGTCAATCAGCAGGCAGCTTGATCTTAGACTTCCCAGCCTCCAGAGCAGTAGAAAATAAATTTCTATTGTTTTTAAGCCACCCAGTCTGTGGTATTTTGCTATGGCAGCCTGAGTGGACTAATATAGCAATGCTCCACCTTAATCCCAAAACTTTTCTCTTTATGAAAAAAGTATTCACTTAAAAATCAGGAATAAAAGTCAGAACACTTGCCTTTAAAACTTCTAGCCTTGGGGCTTCCCTGGTGGCGCAGTGGTTGCGCGTCCGCCTGCCGATGCAGGGGAACCGGGTTCGCGCCCCAGTCTGGGAGGATCCCACGTGCCGCGGAGCTGCTGGGCCCGTGAGCCATGGCCGCTGGGCCTGCGCTCCGGAGCCTGTGCTCCGCAACGGGAGAGACCGCAGCAGAGGGAGGCCCGCATACCACAAAAAAAAAACAAAACAAACAAAAAAAAAACTTCTAGCCTCAAAATTTACAGAAATTAAAGTTAAATATTTTTTGACAAGTTCCTTCATCAGCTATAAGAGACTATTATTTAGATCAGAAAGGTTAGAAGTTAGGATTAATTCTTATTATCAAAGGGAACATTTTTTTCCCTGAAATTAAGGGATTGTGCTTTCCTCAGAGCAAGACAAAAACTCTAAAACAGGGGGAAAAAATTCATATTGATCCAACAGAAAGGTAAATGTTATTAGGAAATAGATAGATGTACTTAAAAATCACAAATTCCTTCTGTTTTCATCTGTGTTTAGAAATTCTCAACCATTTACAAATATTCCTTAACTGCCTATATAGCAGTCAAGAACATGAACTCCAGAACCCAAATACCCAAATATCTCTGTTGTGCTGCTTACTGTAAGACCGTGAGCATGTTACTAAACTGCTCTGTTTCAGTCACCCCCACCTGTAAAATGGAGATAACAATTTCCCATACTGGCTGTATCTTTCCCAAAGGATTCTCTTTAGATCCTACAATCCACACTCCATTCTCCCACTTCCCATGACCCCAAGAATAAATTTTATTTACTTTCTTACAAATTACAGTGATCCTCAGTCATTACTGAAATCAGCACCACAGAGATAGGACAACTTTTTATCTTAGTATCCCAGAGCAGAGAACAAACAAGATAAACCAAAGTGAAAACTGTCTCAGTTCACAGGTTAACTTACTCTTTTACCCTAAATATCCTATTTCTGCACCATCCTAACTCTTTATAATACAGTGCATAAAACTCATCAGATGGAGGTTTCCAGCACTCTTGGGTCTAGGGTCACTCTTCAGTTTTTCCAAGGTTAGGTATTTGATTCCTCCAAGAAGATCCAATTACAGAGACAGCTCATTTCACACAATTTAGCCTAAATTTCTGTTATTCTAGTTATTATCTTTTCTGGACCTGGACAACTATCTCACTACTGTAGGACTAGTCTAACTCCATGTTTAAGATCTACAGATCAATTCCTCTAAGTAGGATGCTATGGTTCCCATTTTTTCCTTCCTTATAAGCAAGATGACTACAAAAATTGAAGGCATAAAAAGGGAAGACTTTACAAGTACTCTGTTTCATCTCCTGCCATCTACAGAAAAGAAAGAAAAAGCTCTTAGAGATTGTGGCAATTCCCCACCTGCTTCCTAAATAGCTTTCGATTTTAAAGGGTGGGCATAAACCTTCACCTACTTGTACATAAAAGCTTTGTCTATACGCTGTTGCAAATACTTGCTTAGATAAGTTGTTCCATACGCAATTTAAAATGCAGCATTTTCAATCATTTTTAAAATCTTACTCCAAAGTAAATAACTACTAATAGTTTTTCTACAGTAAATAACCACTAGTGGTTTATAAGAATTTTAACTATTATCCCCCACTAATAATTATACCCGAACTTCAATGAGGCAGTGAACACTGCCACAGGAAAACAATGAGTCAAAAAATAAATAAATAAGGCAAGAGATCCAAATAAAATAGTCACAAAATACATACTGCCATCTCAAAAAAAAAAAACTCAAAATTCAATCACCACCAGCTTAGATTCTAAAGATATCACTTCTAGTTATGAAGATCTTGTTTCTAGTTGTATCTGGGACTTCCCTGGTGGTGCAGTGGTAAAGAATCCGCCTTCCAATGCAGGGTACACGGGTTCAATCCCTGGTCGGGGAACTAAGATCCCACATGCCACGGGGAAACTAAGCCCACGTGCCACAACCACTGAGCCCAGGCGCCTCAACTAGAGAGCCCACGCGCCCTGGAGCCCGCGCACCACAACTAGAGAAGAGAAAACCTACACACCATAACTAGAGAGAAGCCAGCACACAACAAAAAAAAGATCACACATGCCTCAATGAAGATCCCGCGTGCTGCAACTAAGACCCAACGCAGGCAAAAAAATAAATTAATTTAAAAAAATTTTATGTCTTACAGAGACTTGCGCAAAGTCTCTAGGCTATTGAACAACATATACTAAAACTATACTAGAACAAAAACCTTTCAACTCCTAGGCCAGTTCTCTTTCCATTTTATCATACTTTCTCATAGCTCAACTTCTCAAATGTCAAGGACAAGGTGTAATATTATAAATGATTAGGAACTAATAAATAAGAATACAATATAAGTATACAATATATCACAATACAATAAGTATACAATATATCACAAGGTACTATACAGTTAAGGCCAAGCGAATGATAAAGACAGCAATTGCTATTAAAGTTCAGATTACTGTGGGCTACAGATGACTGGTTACATTTTAAAATAAACAGAATTTAGGGACTTCCCTGGTGGCGCAGCAGTTAAGACTCCGTGCTCCCCATGCAGGGGGCCTGGGTTCTATCCCTGGTCAGGGAACTAGATCCCACATGCATGCCGCAACTAAAGATTCGCACGCCGCAACTAAAGATTCGCACGCCGCAACTAAAGATTCGCACGCCGCAACTAAGGAGCCAGGCAAGCTGCAACTAAGGAGCCTGCCTGCCACAACGAATTTAGGGACTTCCCTGGTGGCGCAGCAGTTAAGACTCCGTGCTCCCCATGCAGGGGGCCTGGGTTCTATCCCTGGTCAGGGAACTAGATCCCACATGATGCCGCAACTGAGAGTTCGCATGCCACAACCAAGGAGCCCAAGTGCCGCAACTAAGGAGCCCGCCGGCCGCAACTAAGACCCGGCGCAACCAAATAAATAAAATAAAATAAATTAAAAAAAAAAAACAGAATTTAAAGAAGAATGAACTTCCTTATTTTACAAATAAAGAAACTCAGGCCCTGTATATAGAGCCAGTTGGTGGCAGACCTTTAGGGAAAAAGAGTAATTTGAGCTGGGTCTAGAAAGATACCTAGATAAGATTTGAATAGGCAGGAAGAAGAGAGGACTTTCCAGGTAGGGAAATCACATATGCAAAAGCTTAGACGCTGAAACAAATCAATCTAATTCAGAGACCAAAGAATTCATTCTTCTAAGAATAAAGAAAGATAAATTTAGGAATGGCTAAGTTTTGTGTTGGGGGTAGGGGAGGGAGTTTCAATACTTAATTAAACTTCATCCTATAGGCAGTGGGAGGACGCTAGAGTGGGTTTTGAGCAACAAACATAAATTTCTTAGAAAAGCCCAAATTGTGCATTTGTCTGGAAGCCAAGACTATAAACATAAAACAAAGGTTATAATAGCCAAAATATTTAACCAATAAAAAATCCAATTCTAAAAGGAAAGGTGGAGAAGATATCTAAAAAAAAAAGTTAAATAATAGAAAATGAACAATGAAAGAAACTGGAAACAAATGAGAGAAGAATAAATGATAGATGTGGACAAATGAATCAACAGTTACATTATAAAAGATGTTACTTCATGCAGTCAAGTTCTGGAAAGAGGATTAAATGATCCAAACAAGTTAGTCTCCATGGCTAAAAAAACACACTCAAAGCATAACCACCACTTGGGGCTTCCGTGGTGGCACAGTGGTTGAGAATCCGCCTGCCGATGCAGGGGACACGGGTTCGTGCCCCGGTCCAGGAGGATCCCACATGCCGCGGAGCGGCTGGGCCCGTGAGCCGTGGCCGCTGATCCTGTGCATCCAGAGCCTGCGCTCCGCAACGGGAGAGGCCACAACAGTGAGAGGCCCGCATACCGGGGGGGAAAAAAAAAAAAAAAAGCATAACCACCAAATGTTACTGTTTCAAACTGCAATAACTCACCTCTCTAGCAGCACAATCATGAGGAGCTTCTTCTTTATTTACTTTTCCTTTTGGAAATCCCCAGCCTGATTTTGCTAGGTACCCCTGAACCAGTAATACCTACAAAACAATCAGAGGTAAAAATAAAACTTGGCCTCCTTTCCCATGTTCCTTTCTAAAAGCCAAAAGTGCTTTTCTCCTTACTTCAGGTAACTGTTATCACCAATAATTTTACTTGGTTAACTATCTTTCAGGAAGCTAAATATACTATTACTTTTCCTGTGAAGAAAGGCATTCTGTCCATTTTAAAGTATTTCTTCAAAAATCAAGTGATTCCTTTGCAATAAGCCATGCTGCAACAAGTATAAATTATTAAGACCCAGAATGCAGATGAAATATACAAAATCTGGCCTTTTATCACTAAAAATCTAAGTATATTTTTAAAACCTCAGTTCAGAACATTATAAAAACAACATATTAGGATGAAAACAGCTGATCACCATTTCACTAAAAATCTTTTATTACCCTCACTCACATTTTCAAGTGTCTCATCAAGAATAATTGCACCATATGTTGGCACTCCCATTTTATATTCCTTCCATTCATCCAAAATTTTTTCCACATCTTCACCTTGAGGCAGCAAAAATGGACAATGACTGAAGAGTATACATTGTGTTAAGGAAGCTACTTTCTCCCTTAATACAGCTTAATCACTTATACACATAAAGAGATCTATTTAAATCAACTGTGTATTTTACATGAAATTACTCATATCTTCACCTCACTTAGTTTATCCTTCTTGCTTTTGTCTTTTCACATTTGTTTTCTCTTGAACAAGCCATTGCTAACTTCTGCATTTAGCCTAGACACAAATCAAGTAAATTGTGAATACTCAAATACTCTGGCTCCCTAAGTTATTAACACAAATAAATTCAGGACCATGTGAACACTTTGAATAATTCTCGTTAAGTGGGTCGAATTCATCATATTAAGTCAACAGATACTGAAACTGACAGCAAGAAATATAAGCACAGTACACATATACTGCTAAGAGGTAGGAACCATCAGAATAAGTAAAAGTGAGAATTCCCTGGTGGTCCAGTGGTTAGGACTCCGCACTTCCTGTGCAGGGAGCAGAGGTTCAACCCCTGGTCGGGAACTAAGATCCCACAAGCCTCAAGGCCAAAAAAAAAAAAAAAAAACCAAAAAAAACACGAAAAGAGTAAGTGGAAGTGGCTAACTCTGAGAAGCAGAACTAGGGATGACATATACCATTCTACACTGTCAAATTTCTTTACCATGTATATATATTGCTTCTATAATATAAAACATTTTTAAGATGAAGATTTATTAAGGATTATAGAGAAAGGTAAATATGGGTTTTAAGGAAAGTACGGCCTGTTTCAAAAGAAACTGGGTACGCCTCCCCAAAATTGGGCTGAGTAAAGTTTTTTTTAAAGTAAATAAAACCTAAACCTGTAAAGTATATGCTCAGGCTTCCAATACTCCATGCTACCAAATGCCTCATCACTACAGCACTGTTAATTATGAAAACCGTGAGGAAAATTATAATTTATGATAGCGTTTCTCAAATGGAGGACATTCTCAAGGGTCTTCAAGTCCTCTATGAAAACTTACATATTCTGTCTTTTCATTTTTATGTTAATATAAAGGCATGTAATATGAGCATATTTTCAATCATTTGGATGATCTCATCCATCAAGTACTACACTACTTGATTTTAGAGACCATATTGGTACTAGTACTTTAACTGCTGTAGGCTACTAAAACCAGAAAAAACGTAATATGCAAATAGTGTATTGGGGTCAAATGATATTCCACTGTAACACAGAAAGGAAGGTTTCGTAACACATAAAGAAAGGTTCTGGGAAAACTTGTAGTACAGGCACATCAAAACACCCTTAAAGTCAGCATTATATTCACATTGTGACTAGTAGTTTGGTTTAAACAAAAACATCACATTAAATTCACTTTATGAAAACTAATTTTATGAGTTCTACATCTTTGTGTTTAAAATTTTGCTTTGGTTTTATAGTTGTAGTAAGAACTAAGGTTCTCAAAGAGCTCAAAAAAGTCAACCAGCTATAACAACACTGTAATTAAAAGACAGGCAGTAGATTAATCTCAATATAAACACTCTTTGCCTTTATTTAGGGAGGGGGGAAAAAAAAGAATAAATTATGGATATAATATTAACTATTCAATGAAGCCCTATGGTTCTACAACAGCTTGCTAGAATTCTGGAAGTTATTTCTCAATAAAAGTCTGGCTTGAGATGTTCAGTAAAATCCCTTATGTGTTTTAAAGTCATCACAGATTTTTTTGAATCTAGCTATAAATTTAAAATAAATGGATATTTTTCCATTAAAAATTTAACCATAGTAAAAACAACATATGAATATACCCCAGGAATATAGGTAACTTCCAATAATTCAAAGAGGAAGACACTTATCTCATTTTTTTCTTCCTCTTCCTTCTCCCTACAATGTTCCTCATAACTTCAAGGTGCATCAACGTCTCTCTAATGAAGTGTTATCTCATTTTTCTACCCATTAAACAACTTCTTTAAAAAGAATAACAAAAACAAAGGTTTAGCAAAATAAATTAAATCAACTGACATAACCTTGGAAATTATCTACACTCTTCATTTACCTACTTTTTTTCCTATCCCAAAATCACCATAAAATGAGTAAGTTGATGAACCAACCAACTACAGTTCAAGATACACTTGGAATTGGGCTTCCCTGGTGGCGCAGTGGTTGAGCGTCCGCCTGCCGATGCAGGGGACACGGGTTCGTGCCCCAGTCCGGGAAGATCCCACATGCCGTGGAGCAGCTAGGCCCGTGAGCCATGGCCGCTGAGCCTGCGCGTCCGGAGCCTGTGCTCCGCAACGGGAGAGGCCACAACAGTGAGAGGACCGCATACCGCAAAAAAAAAAAAAAAAAAAGATACACTTGGAATTAATGTTGAAAAGTACTTGCTCAAGTCCACACAATTAGCAAATAACAGAACCCAATCCAAAATGACATCAATTTCCCCACTGACAACTCTTCAATCCTCCTCCATATTCAGGAGTACATAAAGTAATTCAAACAAGGGAGTGGAAAGTTTTTGCATACCATTTTTATTTAATGAGACAATGTATTTAATTAAAAAAACCCTATGACATGCTCTAAGTAATGTTAATTATCTTTCTAATTTTTACTAAAATCACTACTTGGCTACTGTCTTATTTTCTTAACCACCAAACCAAACTGTTTTGCATCTTGAATCTGGGTTACTGGGCCCTACACAATAGTTCTAAGAGAAAGATAGAAGGTCACATTGATTACAGGAAGAATGTAAGAAATTTTAAGCACATATATCTACTTGTATTACATATATCCTCTTTCTAACAATTCAGTGATTTTTTATATACTCTTTTTATTCTAACATTTTTGCAAAAACATGAAAAATCTGCTCTAACAATAGACAATCATTTAGATAGTAATCTCCATCCTTCCATTATCATAGACGATATCGATCTCCCCAAAGAACAACTCATCTCACGCTCCAGGCTCAGTTCCTTGTATTCCTTGTACTTTACATCCATGCCCACTTCTGGGACCAATTCCCACAGGAACATTCTGGACCTTGCCATCAATAGAACTATTCCAGTACTTGGATTAGAATAAAACATTGTGACCACAATTTTCTACGGCAGTCTTCTAATTACTCACAATATACTGTTATTCTACATCTATTTTTGACTGTCTTCCTTTCTCCATATTAACACCCTCCTGCTTTTATTTCCTTCCCTAAACAATATGGTCCATCACTTTCATCAATGTCTTAGCAATATCTAAAATTTCTTTGCCCCATTATTCTAAATACAGCTCCCTAGTAAAACCCCAACCCAGGAGCAAGTCCAGGACAGTCATTCTATACCCACACTGCTGAGTGCTTACTGAAGAAAAATCACAAGACCATGCAAAATTAACAAAAGAGAAAACAGAGGCACAGAAAAGCCTCACTATTTGCCCAAGGTTGCACAGCTGGTAAATGGCAAAGGTGGGATGGCAACCCAAGTAATCTGGCTCCACAGCTCATACTATTAACTTTTATTCTACATAGTCTCACCACTTCAATATCCCACAGGTACCACAAACCAACATGTCCATAACTGAGCCCATCATTCCCCCACAAAATTTCTCCTCCATTATTTTTCTACAAATGGAATGGCACACCCATCCACTCAACTGTTCAAATCAGAAACCTGGATACCATCCTCGATTCCTTCTTCTACCTTTCCTCAAACATCCAAGTTAAGACAAATTTTACTCCTAAATACCACTGAAATTTAATCTCTTCTATTCACTTCTATCACAGGTTTCCATTTCTCGCTCATAAATTAATGAAATAGCATCTTAACTAGGTTTCCAATCTCATGTTCCTCCAATTCACTGCCTACACTATTTCAGAGCTTCTTTCAAAACACCCCGAGAGAAATAAAGCAAATATGGCAAAAAGCTAACAGTGGGTGAATACATAAAAAGGGTATAATGGCAGTTGATTGTAATATACTTTCAACTTCTCTGTAAGTTAAAATTTTTTCCCAAAAGTAAAGTTGTTTTTTTTTTTTTAAATCTCCTACATTCTTTTATTACTCTTATGGATAAAGTCCAAACAAACATGGCCTACAAGACCCTTCCTCCAAAGAAAACTTTTATCTAATTCCAAATCTGGGTTGGATTAGTCTCTTCGCTATTCCTACTGAACCCTAGGCTACCTTATCAAAACCTAACAGACTGCAATGTAATCATGTTCTTTCCTGTCTGTAATCTTCTTGAAGACAGCAACCAAATCTACCTTGTTCACTGAACAATGCCTGGCACAGAGGAAGCACTCAATTACTGAATGAAGTCTACCACACTAGCAATAAAAGTTTTCTCCTCCATATAAATGAATTAAAAGAAACTTAACTAAAACAGAGTCTTTTTTTTTTTTTTTAAATAACAAGGAAAGTTTTTAAAACTCATGTGCACACACACACAAAATCTTACCCAGAACCCCAAAGTATGTATAGTTGCTCTGGTAGAACCCTAAGTCTATGCAAAACAGACCAAAACTGCAGAAGACAACTTTCCTGTTTTAATCATGTTTATAGCTCCTTAAAAGCAAAGTCTTCTATGATTTCTTCATAAAACCTGCTACCAAGACTTTAACAAAGACAGTGCTCAACGGTACTTCTATTCCCCTTTGATTTTTTCATTTACTTCTCCATATTCAATCTGTCAAACAGCTTGAGCATTTCTGCCACTGAAATCTGTCTCTTCTGTCTTTTCTTTGTAGTCCCTCTACTATGGTTCAGGACCTTACTGCTCCATATCTCGAGTATTTAACAGTCCTTGTGGTTCAACCTGTCCTGCCAAATAAGTTTTCTTGAATACCATTTTCAAATGGTCTGAGTAATATTCTTGACTTAGCCTTGCTCAAAAACTTTCAAAGGTTAACAGTAATGCAGAATAAACAGAGTTTCATCCATTTTCTACAGAGCCCTAAGGGGTTCCTTATTTCATACAGCTCAAGAAAAAGCATAGGGAGCTGAGTATGAGGGTTATTTTAGGTCACCTATCCCTACTCCAACTCTACTCCAGGGCTTCCCTGGTGGCGCAGTGGTTGCGCGTCCGCCTGCCGATGCAGGGGAACCGGGTTCGCGCCCCGGTCCGGGAGGATCCCACATGCCGCGGAGCGGCTGGGCCCGTGAGCCATGGCCGCTGGGCCTGCGCGTCCGGAGCCTGTGCTTCGCAACGGGAGAGGCCACCGCAGAGGAAGGCCCGCATACCACAAAAAAATAAAATAAAATAAAATAAAAAAAACCAACTCTACTCCAACTAGTGTAGTACAGTGAACTTGTGGGTACAATTGCATCTGAGCACATGATTAATGGTTAAAAACAATGACCTAGAGAATAAAAATCAAAGCAGTTTGGCTCAGGATTTAAAACCCCACAAATTCCCCCCTATATAACTTCCATCCATATCCCCTCTTGTATCCCTGTAAGAAACTCAATACAAACTAATTTACTTCCCCAAATATCCCTTACCCTTTCCAACTCTCCAATTTTGCTCAGTCCCTTTTCTTTACCTGCAACATATTCCCCACTCCAGCTTGTTTAGAATATTCTATATTCCCTTAAAAATATAGCTTTGCTTAAAATCGTTCCACCTTTTGCCAAATTCTAAAAACACTTAGTATAAGAAGCATTAGCAATTCATCAATTTTTTTGCCTTGTGACATAGCTTCTTTTATAATCTTAAATATTAATGTCAATCTTATAATTAATAAATGATGACAAGTTTCTATTTTATTTGTAAATAGGGAGGAACAAAAGCTTCTCTAAAGGCAAGGACTTCTTTGAATTTGCCACAGACCCAAAAACTGCTCTGAACACAGCAAGTACTCAATAATTATTTAAGAATTTCTATCCCAGAAAGGCAGTAATCTGAATAAAGATCATCCAGTTAAGTGGAATAGCAAGAGGAATATAAAAAACAGATCAGTTCTAGAAATAGGCTGGCTACATATGAAAAAAAAGAAAATCAAATTTAATTCTAATTATCACTGCACATTTTAGGGGGTCCTCAACATAAAAATAAGAATACAGTTGGCCCCCAGTATCCAGATGTAGGACCCGCAGATACCGAGGGCTGACTGTACTTTGCCATTTTACACAGTCTAAGGAACTTGAGCATCCATGGATCTTCGTAGCCTGCGGGAAGGGGGGTGGTCCTGGAACCATCCCCATAAATACCGAGGTACAACCGTACTATCAAACTGTGCCCACCACAGTCAGGCACAAACCATATATATATGTTTTACATTTTTGACAATTTTTAGAAATCAAGTAGGTTTTTATCTAAAAGGTTATAAATCTCAACGACAAGCAAAAGAAAATTTGTGCTAAAATACCTTATTAATAAAAATGAAAGACATTCACTATAGTAATAAAAAGGATATCAGCTTTAGCAAAGTCTCTTATCCCACACTGAGGTAATCCTGGTGTGTTCTGCATGTAGAAATCCAAGTAAAACCAATGGGCAAGTTCAATCTGAAAACACACTCGGATAGCATTGTCTCTTTCCTCGCTGGGAATATGCAAAATAAATCGGCTGTCAAAAACAAAAAACATACAAAAATTACATTTGCATACCATAACAATTTATTTTAACCTTTTTAATTGCTTTACTCCTGACCCACCAACATAGAAAAGGGACCCAGAGCAGTACTGATCGAGGAAGCAAAACTGGCAGGAAATTACTACAGGGAAGATGAGTCTTTAAAAAAAAAAAAAAAAAAAAAGAGCTATCACATGTATCTCATTCATAACAGAATTTTTTTAAGAGGCCATCTACCCTCTGTTCACAAGTACAGAGATAAACTTAAGAGCTCTCTAACAATAAATTAAAGGTGAGCAAGAAAACACACTTCACTAGGATTCCCTCCCATGTCTGGTAACATTTTCAAAGAATATATGCAAATATATTCATATACTCAAATAGAAAAGATGTTAGCTGCTTAATCTTCATATTTAAAGTATTACAAAAAAAATTAAAGAAATCATTAATAGACCAGATTTCCCAAAAAGCTCATCTGAAGAACCTGAGTTCAAAATAACTTTCAAATATACTCACTTTTAAAAAAACCTAAATTGTCTTTTCCAAGTACATTCAGAGGGAGGAAGGGACATTTATTTTAATACGTAGTATAAGTGTGCACTATATTATATACACATATGTATATATATATGATTAAGATAATTAACCCCTTTTTTATGCAACAAGTCAAAATTTATATGATCTACGGGACTCATTAAGCAACCACCATTAAGCTTCTTCCACGCTTAGCATTTTTGTAATCTTTTTTTCTAGCGGCCTTTAGAGCAGACAGAACTACATAAAAGAAATCCACTGGTTTTTAGAGTCATTTTCTAAAATTAAAAATAGCATCATCCAGTTTGATCACTTACACTATTCACTAGCTGTGGTGCTAAATGTTCTTTGTTGTTTTCAAGTTTTAAATGAAACCTCAAAAAAAAATGTTTTTAAATTATAAAAATAATGTAGCATTCCAATAGGGGATTGAATAAGTAAATGTTAAGACAAATGTATGTAAAATAATCTACATTGCAATATAGAAAAACAATGGGGAAAGGAGCTTAAAACTGCAACTACACTAAAACCAAGACATGTAACATGAAACGCTAATGGCATAATCTAAGATATAAAAATCTGAGCTCTTCCATATGGCATTCAAGATCCAGTGCCTGCTCACCTGCACAGCCTCTATCACTCTGTAAGGTTCTTTATACCCAGTGATACCTAATTCTTAGTAATGTCCTAAATTGCCATCCACATACTATATCTATTCCCTTCTCTTGCCCATCTAGCAAACTTATAATTCATCCCTCATGACTTAACACTGTATCTCCTATACAGGTATATCAGACTCCTCTGAACAGATTTATAAACACTTTCAACTCCTCCCTTATAGTAATTATCTAATTTTTACTATTACTGTCCATAAACTCTTCCAAATTACTTCACTGAGATATCTTTGCATACTTTTATTCCCATAGTCTAGCAAACTGTCTGCGTATACTTACAGTGACATACTGATAGTTACAATTTATCTTTGAAAGGTAAGATGGAGTAAGCACACTCCACTCTGTCGCTCCCATAAAATGTATAAAACCTGGACAAAATACATGGAGCAGCTGTTTGAGGACTGTGAAAAGTAAACAGCAGGAGAAAGATTGGAGAAGATGATGAATATTCAAATTTACCATTTTTCACCCTCCGATATCCCCTAGCTGGATTGGGGGTTAGAAGTGACCTCCAAAAGCCCTCAAGGATCAAGAAAGGCATCTAAAGGAATCTCTTAACATTCGGAGACAGTGGGGGAAATTCCCCCTCTCTTTTCTCCATTCTCTCATGCCCCAGCGCCCAAGCAATGCCACGCTGGTTAGACTTGGCAGCAACAGTGGCTGTAACAGGGATCCACAGAGACTAAAACTTTGATGGACGGGAACCTTCCTCTCCGATAGCAAGAGCTGGGAGGTCCCAAAAGATAAGGGCCAACATCCACTGCTTATTTTACTTCTAACCTCCAGCTGCTTGGTCCCAGGCATGAGCAGAGTCACATGAAATGTGTGGTAGAGCGCCTTTCCATTTGTGCCATTTTTCAATATTCAATTTCCTCAAAAAGGGGAGCCAAGAAGTACCAAGGAGATAGCAGAAAAGGAGCAGCTCAGGAAAATGGTCCCATGAAATTGTTTATGAACTCTGAGGCTCAACCCCAAACTGCACAAACTTGGATTACAATACAAACAGCATACCACACACTCTGTGAGCTGATCGATGTATGAGACAGACCACTGCCCCAAGTCTCAGACTAGCCAGTAGATGATACACAAAGACAAAAAGCACTGCAAAAACTAGCCTTCTTTTATCTGATTTTATTTAACTTACACCAAGTCTCAAAAAAAACACCTGTCTGCTATTTCTTATTTTCTCAGTTTGGGACATTTTCTGTTGATTTCCATTATGGAAGCTGAAGAATTAACAACTCCAGTCCTCCCACTCTCATTCTACACACCACTCTCATCTCTCCATCTTCCCAACAAAATAATATCTTAGTTTGGTTAGTTTGTTAACTTCAGCACTATTGACACCTGGAACTGATAACTGTATATTGAGAGGAGCTGTCTTGTGTGCTGTAGGTGTTTACCAGCATCCCTAGCCTCTGCTTATTAGATGTCAATAGCACTCCGGTAAGCTGTGACCTGTGACAACCAAAAAGATCTCCAGCCACTGCCAAAGTTCCCTGAGGGGAGCAAAATCACTCCCAGTTAATAACCACCGGGTTAGATCAAAAATTCAGTCTTTACATTACTATGACTCTGCAAACGCAATTCACAACTAAGCCATGTGACAAGCTACGACTGTTTTCCCTTTTAAGCACAATCCTTTGTTCTCCCACTAATTAATAAATGTCTTATTGTCTTTGCTTTGTTTTCTCTATACTTGTCACTAACTCAATCTTCCACTAGTTTCCTAAATTTTTTTTCTCAAGATGTTAATTCAGACACATCCATTGCATCCTGAAGACTATCCCTGAGCCTTCTGATCTGTCCCAGTCTGGAGTGGTTGTCACTTCACATAATACACATCTGTCATCCTATGCTATCCTTTCACTAGCATCCTATAGTTCCCAACGCCTCCATCCTGAATTTTTTTTTAATAAATTTATTTTATTTATTTATTTTTGGCTACATTGGGTCTTCGCTGCTGTGCGCAGGCTTTCTCTAGTTGTGGCGAGCAGGGGCTACTCTTCTTTGCAGTGCGCTGTCTTCTCATTGCAGTGGCTTCTCTTGCATGCAGAGCACGGGCTCTAACAGCGTGGGCTTCAGTAGTTGTGGCATGCTGACTCAGTAGTTGTGGCATGCTGACTCAGTAGTTATGGCTCACAGGCTCTAGAGCACAGGCTCAGTAGTTGTGGCTCACGGGCTTAGTTGCTCCGCGGCATGTGAGATCTTCCCCGGACCAGGGCTCGAACCTGTGTCCCCTGCATTGGCAGGCAGATTCTTAACCACTGCGCCACCAGGAAAGCCCCATCCTGTATTTAGATCTCATGTTTCTTACATCCTGTCTTCCTCCTAATTAATGTACTTCCTATTTTCACGAAGTACATCCTCTCATGCCTTCTGGAAAAAGGATGCAGAGGAGATTAATATTAAGACATGGTTGGGGTGTATCTTTTGGTGTTTCTGCGTGGGCTAGTCAGATCATCTAGACAAGAACCTTCCAATCTCCTATCTGGAGGGTAAAGCCGAGGCTGCCACATTCTGGGAGCTCAGCAGGGGAAGAAGGATGGTTTTCAATATGTATACAGGATGCATAAACTCACTTCTGCCACTTTTCAATATTCTCTAATTCTGAAGTAGACTGACTACTACAGTAGTCTTTTACTCTATCAGGTCTGCTAAGTCATATGCCACTTTCCCTTCTGCTGTATGGTTTCCAAGTTTCCTTGCTCATCTCTTCACCCAATCTTCCTTTTCTTGTGGGTTATGCCTTTAAAATTGTTAAACTTTACTCTTTTTGTGGAGTAGATGTTTGTGTTCAATCTACTATCTAACTAGAAATTTGCATTTCAGACTTCCCTGGTGGTGCAGTGGTTAAGAATCCACCTGCCGATGCAGGGGACATGGGATCGACCCTGGTCCAGGAAGATCCCACATGCCGCGGAGCAACTAAGCCCGTGTGCCACAGCTACTGAGCCTGCGCTCTAGAGCCTGCGAGCCACAACTACTGAGCCCGAGTGCCACAACTACTAAAGCCCGCGTGCCTAGAGCCTGTGCTCCACAAGAGAAGCCACTGCAGTGAGAAGCCCGCGCACCGCAACGAAGGGCAGCCCCCACTGGCCACAACTAGAGAAAGCCCGCGCGCAGCAACTAACACCCAACGCAGCCAAAAATTAATAAATTAAATAAATTTTTTTAAAAATTTGCATTTCAACAAATTTCTAGAGGATACTAACCACAATCTAAAATGGGGTAAGAAAATGCCTAAGGCAGAGAAATCCAATCCCATTCCCATCCCAATCCAGTAAAGTCCCAAATGAAGAAAGGTAAGTTGGAAGATGAGAATAAGAAATAAAACTTTTAAAAAAGGGTAACAGAGAGGTCTATTTATGTAATAGGAGAACATCCTCTCTTCTTTCATTCCTCTGACAGTCAGGAGTTTCTCCTACAAAAGGTGGGGGAAGGAGGAACAACACCCAAGGCCCTTTTTTAACTTTAGCAGATAGGTTTCAGTGTTGGCACCCCAAAGCAAAACTCCTACACACTGGTATTCAAGGGTCTCCCAGCATAAAAGTCAGCTCCCTATCTACTCTCATAAAGAAGCCTATCAACAAGTAAGTCCCTCTACAGCCTCATCTTAAATATGAAACAGCAACCAAAAATCACCCAATGTCTAAGGAAAATCTAATTCGTGACAAAGAAAAAATTAAACACATTAAAAAACTGGTTGTGAAGAAAAGACAGTGTTGAGGATATCTCCTGGAACCTTTGTACTGAAAGTGTGGACCCTGGACCACCTGGAAACATAACTGTGAGAAGAAAAAGAGACATTTCAGTCATATACGGACTCAGAAAGTTTACTCTCTAATGACCCCTTCAAAGGAAATTACTTTAGAATGTACACCAGCAAAACAAGAATGAAAACCAAGAAAGCATAAAACAGGATTCAAGAAAGAAGAGATACAACCTGGGAGAGCTGGGAAAGGGAATTCTAGTGTGCCAGTTCTTTGGCAAGACTAAGAAGCAGCCAGTCCAGATTAGACTAAGAGAGTAGAGATCTCCAAGATGGCATTCTCCAGGAAAAAATAATTCTGTAGAACAGTAGATACTAGTATGATTGAGGGTAAGACCAAGGATATAACAAAGGAGCAGGGACTTCCCTGGTGGTGCAGTGGTTAAGAATCCACCTGCCAATGCAGGGGACACGGGTTCCAGCCCTGGTCCGGGGAAGATCCCACGTGCCACAGAGCAACTAAGCCTGTATGCCACAACCACTGAGCCTGCACTCTAGAGCCCGTGAGCCACAACTACTGAGCCCGCGCACCTAGAGCCCATGCTCTGCAACAAGAGAATCCACCGCAATGAGAAGACCGCGCACCGCAACGAACAGTAGCCCCCGCTTGCCGCAACTAGAGAAAGCACGCACACAGCAACAAAGACCCAACACAGCCAAAAATTAAAAAATAAATTAAAACCTTAAAAAAAATAAAAAAGAATCTTTAAAAAAATAAATAAATAAAGGAGCAGATGAGGGGGTGATGGTGGACGGCAGCAAGAAACTTTGGGCATGTTGGGGGAGAAGGGTAAATGTACAAGAGAATCACAGTCCAAACATGAAGCAAAAAGCCAAAATTAGAACAAAAGGAGAAAATTATTTCAAGAATAGCTAGAAGGAATCAGGGAATAATGAACAAAGCATATGCTTCCTTCTCCAAAAGAAAAAATTAAACTGTATTATTTTGAGCAATTTGTAGCATGTAAGAGAAGAGAATTCATTAGCACATTCATTCTCTTTCAAGATTCTTACAAAAGGATCTTGAATATGGCCAGATGGAAAAGAAACAAAATTCTAACCATTGTAGACTTGCCTCTACTGTGAAAAATATTTACATAGTAATATTGTATAACAAATGCCATTATTATTGTTCAGCTTTTGCAATCAACCAGTAGCAAAATGTATAAGATTTCATAAGGTTACAAAATGTAATGTAAATACTATCAATCTTAACGTCTATTTTAAGTTCACCTGGATAGAAACTGAGGGAATGGGTAAGAAACAGAAGAAATGATGGGGCACTAAGTGCCTCACCTTATCAAATACAGACTCAAGAGACACTGAAGTCCGTAAAACAGAAATATAACTTTAAGTATATTAAAGTCACGAAGGTAACCAATGGAACGATTTAAAATAGTGGGGCTTCCCTGGTGGTGCAGTGGTTGAGAATCTGCCTGCTAATGGAGGGCACACGGGTTCGAGCCCTGGTCTGGGAGGATCCCACATGCCGCGGAGCAACTAGGCCCATGAGCCACAACTACTGAGCCTGCGCGTCTGGAGCTTGTGCTCCGCAACAAGAGAGGCCGCGATAGTGAGAGGCCTGCGCACTGCGATGAAGAATGGCCCCCCGCTTGCCACAACTAGAGAAAGCCCTCGCACAGAAACGAAGACACAACACAGCAAAAATAAATAAATTAATTTTAAAAAAATAGTGATATAACTGTATTGGAAGTAGGACAAGGGCAAAAAGCCCACGCACAGAAACGAAGACACAACACAGCAAAAATAAATAAATTAATTTTAAAAAAATAGTGATATAACTGTATTGGAAGTAGGACAAGGGCAACAGTAAGTATAAACTAAACCCTCACTTAATAATCTACCAAGATACACTAAATCCTCAATCATTAGAGTTGATAGCAACTGGTGCAAGTATACTTTAAAATATTGAAATATCCACCAGAAGAAGTGAACACAAAACAGGTAAAAGTCTGGAGAGCAGAACTGGGATAAAAGGGGTAGGGCAAGAGACTGTTGCTTTTCATTTTATAAATTCACCTGTATTGTTTGATTTTTTTTTTTAAACCTTACAGATGAGTACATTTTTTAATACTGAAAGGCTAACTTCTTTAAGAAACTTTGTAAGAAATAGGAAATTTTGATACAGGAAAATTAAACTTCAATGCTTTCATTCTGTGAATGTTTTTGATCTGTTTTAAAGATTTAAAAGTGTTTGTATATACTAACATATGTATATTTTAATAGCTAAAATAAAATGCTTTCCACAATATTTTGTTACAGGAAAAATTTCTCCACCTAACAAAAATGGCACCTTTCCAATGTTCCCACAGATAGACAAAGCATGAGCACAAGGACTACAATTAATACAAAAATGTTTCCAGTGAACTGAACACTAACATGGCAAAAATCTGAAGATAAACACAAAACACAAATTATTTAATTAACCTATGCGATCACCAAAATAGCAGCAACATCAGTTGCTAGAAAATACCTTTCTCCTTTTAACACTGGAGTGGCTTTACAATTTAATTCTAACGGGGCTTATAAAAAACTCCAAACACTTCTTTAAGAGAAATAACTTACCAAACTGCAGTTTTCAGTTTTTACTTTAAAAACATGCTTTCCAAATCTTTAATAAGATTATTTAAATAGTACTGAAAAACTATGTATTTTACTTTTAATGTCAAAAATCATGGCGCACCAAAGGCAAATATCACCATAAAATGGTGCTGATTTACTTTTTTACATACACGTACATGTTTTATTATAAAGTAATTTTGGTTCACTAAAGCATTTTAGACCAGAGTCTTCCCTTCCTCTCCTCCAACTCCATTTCCCCCAGAAGTCACCAGTTTTATCAGTTTGGTGTATATATTACTTTCAGACTTCTCTTGTGCATGCACACAAACATACATATACATTTAAAAATCTGTTTTAACAAAGGGCATAAAATGACTAGTTATTACCCTCAGTAGTATATTGTGTACATTTTCAAGACACAAACATTTTCCTTCAGTTTACTGTTTGCTAACTGCGTGAGGAATTTCTAATGGCTGCACAGTATTCCTGTAAATGAAATGTCCCATATTCAACCACCTGAAAAATAACATTTCATGTCTTAGGTTATAAGCTGTCTAATGGTTATAAAGTCACATCTTGAAAATTTAAGTCCCTTGCTCTAATGTTTCACATAAAAATCACTCTCAAATTTTACATTCCTCCAAAACATATTAATATATGGTCAATAACTGACATAGACAAGATTAGCAGGACTATGTAATTTATCAAAAATCAAAATAACACAAAGCAAAAAAAACCCTTACAGGTACTGATCATAAGAAGTAAAACTGGAGAAAATACAAAGGGAGTAAAAACAAGAGTCAAGACCAAACTTATAAATCAGCAGGTACTTAAAAAAGAAGTATAGGACTTTCCCGGTGGCGCAGTGGTTAAGAACCCGTCTGCCAATACAGGGGACACGGGTTCAAGCCCTGGTCCAGGAAGATCACACATGCCACGGAGCAACTAAGCCTGCACACCACAACTACTGAGCCTATGCTCTAGAGCCCGCGAGCCACAACTACTGAGCCCGCGAGCCACAACTACTGAAGCCCATGCTCTGCAACGAGAAGCTGCGCACTGCAGTGAAGAGTAGCCCCCACTCACCACAACTAGAGAAAGCCTGGGCGCAGAAACAAAGACCCAACGCAGCCATACATACATACATACATAAAATTTTTTAAAATCTTTAAATTAATCAACAAAGATATTATAAATAATAACTTGAAAAATGCTGTTACTTTTAAAACCTCAAGATTTAAGAAATGGTTATTTGGTTTTAAAACAGAGCAGGGGCCTTCCTGGGAAAAGACATCCCCACACCCTATCAGTTACCTCTTATTCATAGAAAAATTTTAGCCTCCTAGACTAAATTTGGTTCAGAGAAGCAAGAAAATGCAGAAACAAAGGAAAGCAGTCTAGCATGACAAAATAATAATGGCTTAGCCATAAAACAAAGTCAAGGACCTTTAGTTCCTCCTCAAGGCCTATAGGTAATATCCTGAGCCATATCCCGAAGTTGTTTTGCAGAAACTAAAACCCCCACCAGGTGGAAGAAGTCAACTGCATGCTAACCACCAGCAAGCAGACCTCAGACGCTTGAAACCGAGCCCGCGAGCCACAACTACTGAAGCCCATGCTCTGCAACGAGAAGCTGCGCACTGCAGTGAAGAGTAGCCCCCACTCACCACAACTAGAGAAAGCCTGGGCGCAGAAACAAAGACCCAACGCAGCCATACATACATACATACATAAAATTTTTTAAAATCTTTAAATTAATCAACAAAGATATTATAAATAATAACTTGAAAAATGCTGTTACTTTTAAAACCTCAAGATTTAAGAAATGGTTATTTGGTTTTAAAACAGAGCAGGGGCCTTCCTGGGAAAAGACATCCCCACACCCTATCAGTTACCTCTTATTCATAGAAAAATTTTAGCCTCCTAGACTAAATTTGGTTCAGAGAAGCAAGAAAATGCAGAAACAAAGGAAAGCAGTCTAGCATGACAAAATAATAATGGCTTAGCCATAAAACAAAGTCAAGGACCTTTAGTTCCTCCTCAAGGCCTATAGGTAATATCCTGAGCCATATCCCGAAGTTGTTTTGCAGAAACTAAAACCCCCACCAGGTGGAAGAAGTCAACTGCATGCTAACCACCAGCAAGCAGACCTCAGACGCTTGAAACCAGGTTGATAATTTGAGATTCCCAAAAGGCCACCCTGTTACCTCACTACCAACCTATCAGAAGGATGTCCACGAGCTGATTACTCACCCTGAACCCTTTCCCTCATCTTGCCTTTAAAAACCCTTCCCTGAAAGCCATTGGGGAGTTTGTCTTTTGAGCATGAACTGTCCATTCTTCCTTGCATGGCCAAGCAATAAATGCAGTACTTCCCTTCAACCACAACCAGTGTCAGTATAGGCTTTGCTGCACCTCAGGGGAGTAGACACAAGTTTGGTTTGGTAAGTTTCACTATTAGTTTAACAAGTAGCTAGCCCTAATTTTAAAACACATCATTCTTACAGAGCCAAAACACAATAATTACAAAAAATTTTCTTAAAGGAAAAAAAATTTTTTCTCTATTCCAAAAAATTGGTATAAAATAGTTTAAATACACTAACTAGAAAAACAAGAGAGAATCTTTATTTAACACAACAGATGTTCAACATGAAGTCTACAAAACACAACACCATTATTTTTAAGATTACACACATAAAATCAACCGACTTCATAATGGTGATATGACTTCTTTAAATGATGTAATCCTCCGTAATATACAAAATAAACCCAATACTAATGGGACAATTAGTTTAGATGCCTGTAAAAAGTATAAGATTACCCATCTTTTCTAGATCACCTGTATCCCTATTAATTCATACATAAACTACTGCTCACCTTTCCAAATACTACTCATATTTAATTTTGCTAACTACAAAATGTACATCTTCTAAAAAATCTTGGAAACATGAAAAATAAAATAAAAATCATAATCCCACATCTGGTATATGTTCTTCCAGTCATTTACCTAAGACAGGCATCAAACCTCTTTTTTTCTTAAGAAAATTGATCACAGAAAATGAGTGCCTTTTAAGTAAGTGGTTCGAGTCTATCGTATTCCAAAAGTTATAATCATACCATCACTAAAGAAGTACAGTGACGTTAATTCTCAGTGGTTGCAGAATTAGTCTATTTACTTATCTACATGTACTTTTCTTTTGTGAGGATATAACATTAGACTCGACTTTCTATTTCATCCACCTGCGTAGGGAAAAAAGCAGACATTAAAAAGGCCTAAGTCTTAAATCTTGATTTTCTAAATTAAGATGAATGTGACCTTGTGTAAATTACAACCTGAGTCTCTCAGATGAAAATGGAAAAAACTGCACCTACCAAATAGGGTGGTTTCGAGGATTCAATGATACATGTGAAGAGAGCAGCCAGTGCCTGCCTGGCACTCAGTAATAACTCCACAAGTATTAGTTCTTCCTTTCCCATTAAAAGAGGCGTGAATGCGACACAACTACTAAAAGTCAGACTTTTATACATAAATACGTGAAATGTGTTTGTTTTAATCAGAGCTTTCACTCATTTGTAATTAAAATTACTTCACAACCCACTTACACCGACGACAACTCAGGGTATTACTGCACCAAAATGAGTTCCTTTTCCTGAAGTAAAATTTTAAGGCCATTTTACACTTGCTTGGCTATCTGAAATCATAGCCAACAAGAGAGAAGAACGCAGGAAATTTCTCTTGTAAAAGTACTCCATGAGTTAAAACCCAGCGGTTGAGAATTTCCTTTAAGAAGGATAATTAAGAGATGGGGGCGGGGGAAGCAACTCCAGACTTTTTTTCCCACTTCCAATGATAAGTTTGGGGATGAACAAAAGAATAATTGTTTACAGCAATTTACAGAGAACGCCACGGACCCATAAGAATACTCCGGGGGAAAGGTAAATTTGAAAATTGCTCCCTGCGTAGGTCCGAGAACCTGGAATTCCAAGACTTAAAAACCTTGGGGTCTTGCAACAGAATTGGGGAAATGAGATGGAGGGAGGAGGGGGTAAAACGGTCTGTGAAAGCCAGAGAGCCAGAAAAAGCAATGGGAGGGGGAGGGGCTGCCCCCCAAATGCCAAAGATCCAGGCTTTGGCGAAGCGGTTTCGCTTGCGGGGAAACCAAAGTAGTTGGGGAACTAAGAAAATGAAGAAATTCCAGCGCTGCGCGAGGAGGAATGGAGGAATGGAGGAATGGAGGAATGGAGGGGGGCGTGAGAAACAGGGAGGCTGCGGCGGAAAAAGAGGGGTGGTGTCGTCGAGGGGGTCGAGGGGGAAAGGGAGCAGCGGCGGGACCGGAAAGCCCGGACAAGGATGTGAGCCGCAGGAGGAGACGCGGAGGCGTCCGGGGTCGCCGAAACTTAGAGAAAAAGAGCAGGGGACGACAGGGGGCCGGAGCAGCACGGGGCGCCCCAGTACCTGCAGAGATCGTCCAGGACGCTGCAGGGAATCTCCACCCGTTTAGTCTCCATGATGAGGACCCACAGCAGGAGCAGTGCATCCCGGCTCCGCGCGGCCGGGGACCGAGGGTACGGCACGGAGAGCAGGCGGCAGCGGCGACCGCTGCGGCGACGGCGGCGGCGGCGGCAGCGGCTCCAACGAAAACGAGAGGGGGAAGGGGCGGGACCTGCTCACTTCCGCCCGGCTCCCTCAGCCTGGGACCCCGAGGCTGGGCCGGGGAACGGGGGCGGAGCCTCGGGAGCCTCACCCCTGCTCTGCTTGAAAAGGCCAATGGGAAGCTGGAGAACCGGCAGCCTGAGCAAGCTGAGCCAATGAGACGTTTGTTTATTGGTCCGTCGGCTCCAATCCGTCTTCAAGCTGCTCAGTTGCTACTCAGAAAACCAACTTCCCGCCGCCTTGGACTGGGCCTTGAGGTGGATAGACGCATGCGCACCATGCCTCCTTCGCACTATTAGGAAATCTGGAGGGCTCAGGTCTTCCCACTAGATCCCAAGACCAATATCCAGGACTTCGGCGTGGTCTGCACCGCCGCTCCGTGACCGAGCAGGCGCTCCGATCTCTGAACTGCAGAGCCCGTGGGCGCTTTCAGCACGAGTGTGCATGCGTGGTTTCTGTCACCAGATATCCCGCGCACACACTCACCGCCGCCCCCAGCAATTCCAGGCCAAGGGCTGTGTCTCCTTTCGCTACAAACCCCCAAGAGAGTTGTCATTTTTGTGGTGGCTCACCTCGTTCATTCTGCGGGCACCCAACCCTGACTGTGAAGACAAGGGACTTTACCCCAGTATTTGACACCCTGTAAGATCTCAGAAAATATGAATTGATTGAACCTGAACTCTGGGATCTGCATTCCACCTCCTGCACGCTCACACCACTCCAGCTGGCTAGTCCTCATTCATTCCACATCTTGCTTATTGGAGTCCAATCCATTTGGGATCCTTAGAGACACTCTGGATGCATCCATTTCTCAACTTGCTCCTTTTGTATCAGACCCACAGGCCCACACACACCTGCTCAGTCGTGAGTTTAGTCCGTTCTGCCATTTAATCTCCCATCTTTTAATTTCTGTTAAAATGCCCACTGCCTTTACATCAGGTTCGCATTATTTCTTCTCACTAGTCTAAGAGCTGCCTAACCAGTACCTCCTCTGCCTCCATTCTTAGACTGTACACCTGCCCAGGTTTGGTTTGGTTTTGTCCAGATATGAACAGGTTACTATCTTTTCAGCTTCTGATAGCCCACCTACATCAGCTTCTGATGTGTGTTCAAGCCCAAACTTGGTATAGGAGCCCAGTTACCATCTATTTTACTCTCCTATTTTCCATCTTTGTTCTTTTTGCTTTTTATCGGAAGTTCCTCAAGTTTATTTTCCAGCCATCTATAGTTTTTACTTTTCTAGAATTTTCTTTCGTTCTTCAAATGGCTCTTCGTCGTGGTGTCATAGCCTTGCTTCATAGATCCTATATTTCTATAAGGATATTAATACATTTCAAAAGTTTTCTTCTTCCTGAATAGTCTTTTATTCCTCTCAGTTGCTTTTTCCTATTAATTTGGCCTCCACCTATCATATTGGAAGTTTTCTGGTGGTCCTCAACTATTCACTCATACTTAAGAGTATGGAACTAAAAAACTGGAGTCAAGTGCTATAAAAGCTGATTGGAAGCTCCCAGCATGTGGGTGGGACTTGTTTCCTGTGAGCTTCACTGTAGGATGGTCTGGCTGGGCTGCTGGTTGGGAACACATGGCATCGGTATCTGTAGGTCATTCTTTCCAGCTGGTCAAATTCCCCGTAGAGAAAATCCTTTCAGGCAAAACTGGAAATATTCTAGGAGTCAAGTAGGGAAGCACAGGCTGGAGTATTCTGTTTGTTCTATTCAGTCCTCCCTGCCACAGTACAAGTCTAGTTTGGGTTTCCTAAGAAATAGGCCCTGCGACAAGGATTTGAGTGTGAGTAGTTGATTTGAGATGTGATCCTGGGAGAGACTGGTGGCAGAGCAGGGAAGTGAGTCAAGGAAAGGAAGAAAGCCAATGAAAGGATTATTATCAACAAAGTTAGCACTGAGGGTTAACTGGAGCTGGAGAACTTTGAAGGCCAGTATGAAACACACCTCAGAGTTATCCTACTCAAGGGGTGAGAAAGATGGAGTATTTATATACTAATTTCCATCAGCTATTGGTTGAGGGCTGCCCTTGGGGTCAGCATCCCAGCCTGCCACATGGGCAGCAAGGCAGGCTCTGCTGACCAGAAAAAGCCCTCAGGCAAAGCCCTCATCAGGTGGAAAAGATAATTACGTGATGACCAGATGCTGGCAGTTGGATGTTGTTGTGCTGCACCAGGGCAAGCCTGCAAGCCTTGTAGCTGCCCAACCTAGAGACCAAAGAAAGAGCCCAGAGACAGCAACAGAAACATCAATGTTATATTGGACAGGAGGATCTTACACAAAGCGTCCAGGGGTGCCCCTACCATGTGCAGCAGATGGCAGGCAGGACATGGCAGGGAGAAGGAGGCTACCATCTATAGGGGGAATTCACATCAGGTGGGCTTATCAGTTACCAGTGACTAATTAAAGCCTATAGTTAAGAGGATTGGACAGTCATGTGAGTGAAGCAGGGGCTGGTCAAGCAGGGATGTACAGAAAACAAGAGAACAGCCATCCTGAATGGCCTGACCATGCAGATGTCCAGGCAGCTTAGTGTAATGGATTGGTGGATGATGGTAAGCCCCTTCAGTAGCTCTATCTTGCTTGGTGTGCATTCTATCTATCCTACTGTAACAAGCAGGACCCCATGAAGCCTTCCTGGGTCAGACCCTGCCCCCCCAACGCCATGTCCTCTACCTGCCTCTTGTCTGTAGAAAAACTTTAGCCAACTAATAAATTTAATCAGAGAAGTGAGAAAATGTGAAAGCAAAGGAAAAAAACAAGACAAAATAATAATAATTTAGCCATTAAACAAAGTCAAGGACCTTTAGTTCCTACTCAAGGGCTACAGATAATATTCTGAGCCATATCCTTTGAGCTGTTTTGTAGATACTGAAAACCCTCATCAGGTGGAAAAAGTTAACTATGTGATGACCAGACTGTAGCAATGACATAAGCTGCTCTAGCTTACACAAGTCTGAGAACTGACCTCAAAGAAATGGGAACAAACCAACCCTGGAACTGAAGATTAACTGTACTTAAAACAATCAGGATGACACTTATCAGACCACTGCACGACCAATTTCAATATGATTGTCGGAACTGACTGTGCTCTTCTGCCCTTAGCCCCCTCTCTCCGCCTATACACCCCTGAAACTCCCTTTAAAAGCCCTTGCCCCCTGATCGGCAGTTGGGAATTGGCTTTTGGACACGAGTCCAAACCTTCTCCCCAGGTTGCCAGCCTCCTAAGTAAAGCAGTTTTTCCTTTCCTACCAACACTTGTCTCTCAAATACTGGCTTTCGAGCAGAGAGCAGACAAACCTGAGTTCAGTAACACTAACTGAACTTCTTTTCTGTGTCTGAGGGACACCTTGGTGGTTATTTTTCTTACTTGTCCACTTGTAGCTCAAGTCTGGTTTTTAGAGTACTCTAAATGGTGGTAGTGAAACAATGGTGGAAGAGAAAGTGGTGTTTACCCCCAAGGGTCCAATGGCATAAAAACAATCAGGCTACCAGCCCCACTGAAGAACCTAGAGGAAGTTTTCCTGCTCCCTTATTTCTTTATAGTCTCCCAGCTCAGGGACAGCTACACAACTCCCTCTTTGGCTTTTAGGGGCCAGGAAGTCCCCAAACTCTCTCACAGTGCTAAGTCAATCTCCTCCACAAAGAATTCCAGTGATGTCTGAGGGCAAGCATCTTCCAAGTTACTTTCCTGCCCATTCCCCATCTCACCCCTGCTTCCTCTCACACACATTTCTAGGAGCTGGGCTAGTGCACAGTGGAGCAGCCCTTATAGCAGCCCTCTGAGCTGTGACTTCTAAAGAACCCAAGGCCTCATTCAAACCCAACTGTCCACAGGCCCCAGCAGCCTGTGGATTGAGAGAGGAAAATAAATTGGAGTTTGGAGTTGAGGGAAAGGAAGATGCTAGCGTTCTTAACTTATAATATGATATGATTTTTAAATAATTGGGTTGATCAAAACCTTTATAGTTTTAAAATATGCTATCTCATTTAGTGTTTATAACCACATGGGATGGGCAGATAGAGATTAATGAAGCTTATAAAGATTAAGTGACTTATAAAGATTAAATGATTAAACCACTGTATGCAATGGAGCCAGAGCTAGAATTCAGGTCTTTTGAACTCATCAGCAGGAATTCTGCTTCAAGGAGAACGACACAATAATAATTATTCATATCTGTACAGCATATTATAGTATAAAATTATTTTCAAATACAATAATCCTCACAACAAAATGAGTTGTTGTAGAATTCTAAAAAAAATACTTAACATGCTTACTGGCCTCTCTCAAGTCAGCTGAGCTCCTGACAGCTCTGGCTCCATTTTCTACAGGTCTCTCAGCTTTGCCCTACTCCACATGTTAGCTTTAACCTCAGGACACTGGTGAGATGGCCCTGGTAGTTCCAGACATCATATCCTGATCTGATGACATTCAATAAAGAGAGGAGAGAGAGGAGCCGTCAAGTATCAGAGTAGCCAATTAAACCAGCAAGCCAAAAAATGAAAGAGTTAAGCCTTTAATCACTTACTGTGACAGTGTGAGAAAGAGGTTAAAACCAGACAAAGCATGACTCCCTCCTTTCCATTTTCTCCATGGAACAGAGCACTTGTCAAGGTCAGATGGATTAGCTCAAATCCACCTGTGTTGGGTGGTGGTTTCACCGAACAAAAGGCTCCAGCTGTTTTATGGACCCTGGGGAAAGGGTTAGGAGTGAAAAAGCACTCCTCCTTCCTAGATAAGGAAGTCTCAGTGGAGGCACCTGAAGAAGACCTCTGCCCAAGCCCTAGATAAGGAGACCTAGGATTAAATGCCCTGGGGCTAGGAATGCAAATAGCGAAGCACAGGAGTCTGGGAGGCCTGAGTCCTTGACAGCAACTCCCCTCAGAGATCGCAGTCCACGGGCTGTGCACCAAGGCTGCGTAGAGAAGGCAGATATTCCCCATGAGGCCTGCCAGGCAAAGCTTTTGTAATTGCCCAGGGTTAGGCCTGAAAAATCACACATAGGTCTTTAACCGTGAGCCAGACTCATCAAGAACAGCTGGAATTAAGTGGACTCTGAAGCCTGTCCTACCTCTGAACCTACATGAACCCATACATTTCTTTTTTTTTTAATAAATTCATTTAGTTTATTTATTTAAATTTGGCTGCGTTGGGTCTTCGTTGCTTCACGCGGGCTTTCTCTAGTTGCAGCGAGCGGGGGCTACTCTTCGTTGCGGTGCACGGGCTTCTCATTGCGGTGGCTTCTCTTGTTGCAGAGCACGGGCTCTAGGCACGCGGGCTTCAGTAGTTGTGGCGTGCAGGCTCAGTAGTTGTGCCTCACAAGCTCTAGAGCACAGGCTCAGTAGCTGTGGCGCACGGGCTTTGTTGCTCCGCGGCATGTGGGATCTTCCCGGACCAGGGCTCGAACCCTTGTCCCCTGCATTGGCAGGCGGATTTCCTAACCACTGCACCACCAGGGAAGCCCAATACGTTTCTTTTTATTTCAGCCCAAGCTTTCTGTTACGTGGGCCCAAATCATTCCAACTGATATGTTTCACTAGCCACCCAGGGGCTCAGACCAGAAACCTAAGAGTGAATCTTGATTCCTGTCTTTCTCACACATTACCATTTCCAGTCCATCAGTGAGTCCTGTCCAATCTACCTCCCAAGCCTATCTAAAAACCCATCCCCTTTATATGTATTGGTATAACTGGATCACTTTACTGTACACCTGAAACTAACACAACATTGTAAATCAACTATATCTCAATCAAAAATAAAAATAAACAAATAAACCCATTCCCTTTTCTCCAACCTCAGCCTTCCCCACCTCAGTCCAAGCCACCTCATCTCTCACTTGGACAACTTCAATAGGCTCTCCTGTCTTCTGCTCTTGCCCTATTTTTTTTTTTTTTTTTTTTTTTTTTTTTGCGGTACGCGGGCCTCTCACTGCTGTGGCCTCTCCGGTTGCGGAGCACAGGCTCCGGATGCGCAGGCTCAGCGGCCATGGCTCACGGGCCCAGCCGCTCCACGGCGTGTGGGATCCTCCCGCACGGGAGCACGAACCCGTGTGCCCTGCATCGGCAGGCGGACTCCCAACCCCTGCACCACCAGGGAAGCCCTCTCTTTCCCTATTTTAATCCATCCTCCATGTAGCAGCAAGAGTGATCATCTTAAAACACAAATTTGATCACATCGCTCTCCTGCTTGGAAATCTTTATGATCCTTGGAGTCAAATCCAATATGCATGCCGTGGCCCAAGATACTATATGATGGGGCACCAGACTATCAGTCTTGTTTCTTCCTATGTCCCATCTGCATCTCTCTCTCACTACACCCTAACCACACTAGCCTTCTTCCGATTCATCAAAAGCTCCAAACTCTGGGGAATTCCCTGGCTGTCCAGTGGTTAGGACGCTGTGCTTTCACTTCAGAGGGCATGGGTTCAATCCCTGGTCGGGGAGATAAGATCCAGCAAGCCACACGGCCAAAAAAAAAAAGGCCTCTTTCTGCATACCATTCCCTCTACCTGGAATGCTGCCCACCCCCTTCTATAATTCCCTCCTTTTCATCCTTTCTGTACAGCTTAAACATCACCTCTTCAGAAATCCTTCCCTGCCCACTGTATCTAAATAGTCTCTACTGTTATTATCAATCCCATTCCTTTTTTTTCTTCAGACTATGCTTCCTCAATGTGAATTTTTTTCAATCTATTTTTCCCTCTCCCCCACTATACCATAAGTTACAAGAAACCAGGGATCTTTTCTATGTTATTCATTGAGCCCCCAGTGCTTAGAATATCTTTGTCATATGGTAGGCACTCTATAAACATTTGCTAATTAAGAATAGGCAAATGAGTAAGTTATCACCAAATATGTGCTGAGATTACTGAGGAAGAAGTGACAAGATGCAAAATCTTAACATCAATAAGTGTGAAGTTCTTCAAAAAAAAATGTGCATCTCTGCTTAGAAATCTGTTGGAAAAGATGAACTCATTCTAGCTCAGATGGGTTTTTGTTTTTTAATTTTATTTATTTAAATTTTTGACTGCGTTGGGTCATCGTTGCTGCGCACAGGCTTTCTCTAGTGGCGGTGAGCGGGGCTACTCTTCGTTGCGGTGCGCGGGCTTCTCATTGCAGTGGCTTCTTTTGTTGCAGAGCATGGGTTCTAGGCACACGGGCTTCAGTAGTTGTGGCTTGCAGGCTCCAGAGCGCAGGCTCAGTAGTGTGGCGCACGGGCCGCGCCATGTGGGATCTTCCCGGACCAGGGCTTGAACCTGTGTTCCCTGCATTAGCAGGCGGATTCTTAACCACTGTGCCACCAGGGAAGTCCCGGTTTTTGTTACTTTCACCAAACAGTTCTAAGTAATGCAGAGTTCACTTGCTCTCTCTTTCTCTATGTATGTGTGTATATAAAGATATATATATATACATATATACTATATCATATATATTATATAAATATATTATGTAAATATATAAAATATAATATACAATAATATAAAAAATATATAATACATATGTTATTTATGTTAAACATAAATACATGTTATTTATGTTAAACATAAATATACGTATAAATATATTATGTATATAAAACAACTCTAGACTCTAGAACTCTAGAATACCTTCCTTTACTTTTGCCCTCCCCTTCCTGCTCCTCTGTCATGTCTAACACCCATGCTCTGATAAGTTTGCCCAGAATTGGAGGAAGCAGTTGAAAGGGAGAAAATGAAGTTGTCAGACGCAAATAAAAAAGCTCTACTGCAGTGGTAAACAACCTTTTTTTTGCATGAGGGACAGCTCAGGAAAAAAGAAACTTGTTTCAGGATGTGGTAAACAACCTTTTTTTTGCATGAGGGACAGCTCAGGAAAAAAGAAACTTGTTTCAGGATTTTTCTTTTTTAGAAATAATTTCTTAATTTCTTAAAATCAGAAATATAATCTCTATAACAATTCTTAAGAATTTTCTTGTTTAATTCCCTGCCACTGATGAAGGGGTTTTGGTTTTTTTTTTTTTACTAAAATTTCAGAAACTAAATTACTAACAGGCACTAATTACTATGTTGATTCTTTGAATAAATTTTGTTGTTGAGTAAGCATGCTGGAGGCTGTTTTGTTTTTCTTTCTTTAACTGACCTTGTAAGCATCTTAACTGGGAAAAGCTGTTTATCTCATAACATCTCATATAGAATTCTTTAAAAGAAGAAATTTTGTTGAAACAACAGCATACAAATCCTAAGCATTTCTCCAATCACTCATTATTAAAATAATCAGCTTAATTGGGCCCCATTACCCATTGGTTGACATGGGACTCATTGTCCACAGTTGGTCTGTTACTCCCCAGACAGAGGCCCCACCTGTGACAGGCCTGGGTGGCCCCAACTGTTCCCAGAGTACACAAGGACACCAGAATCCAAAACAACAAAAGTCTGTTTTATCTCTACCAGCAGAGGGTATCCATTCCTTTTTCCCATTTTTAAAGTTGACATCATACAGCCTTCTCATGTTTTTAGCACAAGAGCAGGACTTGAAAACTGAGCCTTTTGCCATACGTAGGACTCCCCTTCTAATGACTTCAGGTGAGTATATCATTATCTGATTAAATGATTCAGACCTCTGAAAAAACCCGTTCCCACATAAGGAAAACTCTCCCTGAAAATTGGCTTTCTCTTTCCTATTCTATAGTCACTGCAGCACTGCCAAATGGTGATATAATCTCACTCTCTACATTCGTTTTATATGATATTGCTGCTCTGACAAATTACCAAACTTGGTGGCGTAAACAGTACAAATTTATTACCTTAGAGTTCTGTAGGTTAGAAGCCCAACAAAGATCCCACTGAGCTAAAATCAGGATGTTGGCAAGGCTGCGTTCTCTACTGGCGGCTCTAAAAGTAGAATAAGTTTCCTTGCCTTTTCCAGCCTCTAGAGACCACCTGCTTTCTTTGGCTCATGCTTCCCTTCCTCCCCTCCCAAGTCAGTAATGTTTGGTCGATTCCTTCTTGCATCACATTACTCTGACCTTCTTGCATAGTCTCATTTCCCTGTGACTCACTCCTTCCGCTTCCTCCTCCATTTTTAAGGACCCCCATGATTGCATTGGGCCCAACTGGATAATTCAGGACAACCTCCCTATCTTAAAGCCAGCTGATTAGTAACCTTAATTCCCCTTTTCCATTAACATAACATAGTCACAGATTCCAGGGACTGGGATGGACATTTTGGGGGGCATTATTCTGATTGTCACACTGTATAGGTATCCTTGCTTTACAGCTTTTCTCTATGCCTACCCACCCCCTTACCTCCACTTCCAGGAATCATTGCCAAATTTTTTTTTTTTGGCCCTTCAGCATGCGGGATCTTAGTTCCCTGACCAGGGTTCAAACCCACGCCCCCTGCAGTGGAAGCACAGAGTATTAACCACTGGGCCACCAGGGAAGTCCCCACTGACACATTTTTATGGTGCCTGAAAATAGCTAGTTTTAGTAAATTAAAATTAGGCAGTTTAGCTCCTTTGTTCATTGTGCCTGGGATCACCCAGTTTAAAACCAGCCCTTATTTAAGGGTAAAATAATGCCTGGGATTTGCTTTAAAATAATCCACCACAGGGAGAAAAGTTGCAAGGCAAATAGATAAAATTAGGTAAGTAATTGTTGAAGTTGGGTGATAAGGACATGGAGTTTAATTATATTCTTTTCTTTTGTATATATTTTCAAAAGTTCGTAATTTAAAAATTGAGACTTTCTTGGGACTTCCCTGGCAGTCCGGTGGTTAAGACTCCGTGCTTCCATTGCAGGGGGTCTGGGTTTGATCCCTGGTCAGGGGAACTAAGATCCCGCATGCCACATGGCACGGCCGAAAAAAAAAAAAAAAATCAAAACTTTCTTACTGAGAATTCAATTGACTTCTCTTCTTGTTTTTGTTTTGTTTTTTTTTTACTGTTTGAGAGGGAAAAAAAATCAATAAGAATAGTCAAAACTGCATACTAAATATGTCCTTATTAAATGCACTAATTTGGAAATGCAACTGACTTTAAAAAAACTTTTTTGAGATATAATTTACAATGAGATGCTGCTGACTTTTATAAAATTAAACTTTATTTTTGAGAAAATTGGAGATTCATATCTAGTTGTAAGAAGAGAGCTCTGATATACCATTTACCCAGTTTCCCACAGTGGTAACATCTTACAAAAGTATAGCAGGATAGCACAACCAGGAGAGTGACATGGACAGTCAAGACATACATTTTCATCACCATAAGGATCCTTCATGATGCCCTTTTATAGCCAGCATTTTCTGTGTAGGTGACATGTATTTATTGTACATTCCAAATGAAGACCTTTCTTATCAATTTTACATGCCTTCCTCTCAGCTTTGCTTAGGAACTTACTGGCAGTTGCTTAAAATTACCAAAACCTATTTTTCAGAGCTGTCAAACACACTGACTGATATAATCCTAAAACTGAACTGACCAAATTTTAGGAACCATAGATAGACAAGCAAAATATGAGCTCAAATAAGGAATTGAGAGCAGTGCACAGAATAGTGGAGAGGCATCCTGGGACTCCAGCATCAAAGCAGCATGGCAGGGAGGCAGGGCAGTCAGTGTAACCACCTGGGTGGCCCAGTCATCAAACTCGTGACAGACACTGCTACGGCCAGCTGCCTCTTCCAACATCCAGGCTCCTCGTTCCTTTCAGTTAAAGGGCTCATGTAGGAATGCATGTTGGTGCAGCCACTATGGAAAACCGTATGGAGGTTCCTCAAAAAGCTAAAAATAGAGTTGCCATGTGATCCAGCAATCCCACTCCTGGGCATATATCCAGACAAAACTATAATTCAAAAAGATACATGCACCCCTATGTTCATAGCAGCACTATTCACCATAGCCAAGACAGGAGGACAACCTAAGTGTCCATCAGCAGATGAATGGATAAAGAGGATGTGGTATATATATATATATATATATATATATATATATATATACAGTGGAATACTACTGAGCCATGAAAAGGAATGAAATAATGCCATTTGCAGCAACATGGATGGACCCATAGATTATCATATCTAGTAAGTCAGAGAAATACAAATATCATATGATATCATTTATATGTGGAATCTAAAAAAATGATACACCCTTGCTAAGATCTATTGAAAGTCAGCTCTCGACACAAGGCTTTGTAAAAAAAAAAAAAAAAAAAAAGAGAAGAATGAAAAGAAAAAGAAAAAACTGATATACAAAGGAATTTATTTACAAAACAGAAATAGACTCATAGACATAGAAAAAAAACCTATGGTTACTAAAGGGGAAAGGGCTGGGGAGGACTAAATTTGGAATTTGGGATTAACAGATACAGACTACTACATATGGAATAGATAAACAACAAGGACCTTCTGTATAGCACAGGGAACTATATTCAATATCTTGTAATAGCCTATAATGGAAAAGAATCTGAAAAAGAATAAATAAATATTTATTTATTTATTATTTGAATGCTTTGAATCACTTTGCTGTATACCTGAAACTAACACAACATTGTAAATTAACTATACTTCAATTAAAAAAATAGAAAAATGTGATAGTTGTGTTTTTAATATTCATTTTTATTAATTTTATCTTGAATGAACACACAGCAGTTATGGATCAGAGTCAGATTTCTTAATACCTCACAATAAATAGCATACTGGTCCCCTTGCACCAGTTCTGATTCACTTGTTGTCTGTATCATGGGGAAGTTCTCTGATGTGCTCCCTGAATCCTTGTGGATCCATACAGACTTTTCTTTCACCTCAATAGATGAATGCTATCTGAGCTGGGTAAAGATTCTTGGGTAGGGATTTTTGTTTTTTCCTGTCAGTATTCTGTAGATTTTATTTCATTCTCTCTAGCTTCAGATTTTTAATGGGAAATCTGATGCCAGGCTGATAGCTTTCCTTTTTAAGTAACTTTTTCTTTCTATCCAACAGATTCTAAGATTAGTACTGCTGATTCTTGAAGTTCAGGAATTTTACTAGAACATACCTGTGTGTAAATATATGTTTGGGTTTTTTGTTATTATTATGTTTTAATCAATCTGACTGGAACTCAGGAAGGCCTTCCAATCTTCAAATTGTTCTTTAGCTCATATAAAATTTCTTCCTTTTTGGTTCAGTTATTGCCTCTTCTCCATTTTTTCCTTTTTCTCCTTCTGGTAATATTATTTACATGTTGCATCTCTAGTATCTGTCTTCCATGTCTTTATTTTTTCACCATTTCTACTGCTTTTTTTCTTCTGCGTTTTGAAATCTTTCTTCCCTTTCCAGACCACTAATCCAGGTTTCAACATTACCATCCCTTATTTAAATTTATCTGCTAAATTTTAAAATTAGAAAATTATCCTTAATATTTCCAGAAATTCTCTTTCATGCTATAATTGAATCACATTAAATTCTCTGGCTTTTTGGGCTGTGGTTTAGGTTGTCATTTTTCTTGTGCAGTAATTTCTATTTTGCTAGGAGTCATCTGGTGTATTAGTTATCTATTGCTGCAAGACAAATTACCCCAAAACTTTGTATCTGAAAACAACAGTAAATATTTATCTCCTCTGGAGAATTCAAATGGAATCAAAGTACTCCAAGAAAAGTAAAAGTCAGTTCAAGGTTTTTGAGCACAAGCCACCTGTCCTCCTTGTTGGCCCCTCAGTAAACTTTTCTCTGCTCCAAAAAAATTTTTAAAAAGAAAGAAAAAGAAAGAAAGAAAGAGTAAAAGTCTTCCTTCTACCCTAGAACTTCACTTCCATCTATCCATTCATCTACCCAGAGATAAATATATTTTATAGTTTTAAAACATTTCTAAGCATATACAAGCAGATACACATATGTGTAAAGATATATTTTTGGCTTTTTGCTTTGAGATAATTTCAGACTTACAGAAAAATTACAAAATGGCACAGAAAACACATACCCTTCACCCAGACTCCTCAAAGATGAGTATTTTGCCACATTTGTTTTCTTATCCTCTCGCTCTATACTTTTTTTCTGAACAATTTGAAATTGGGTTGCAAATATTATGCCCCTTTACCACTTTATGAATGCATCACTATGTGTTTCCTGAAAACATGGACATTTTCCTTTATAACCATAGTATAATTATAAAGATCAAGAAATGGGCATCAATGGGAAAACAGTACAGAGGTCCCTCAAAAAACTAAAAATAGAGTTGCCATATCATCCAGCAATCCCACTCCTGGGCATATAACTGGACAAAACTCTAATTCAAAAAGATACATACACCCCTGGGACTTCCCTAGTGCTCCAATGGGTAAGACTCCATGCTCCCAGTGCAGGGGGATGGGGTTAGATCCCTGGTTGGGGAACAAGATCCCACATGCATGCCACAACTAAGAGTTCGCATGCTGCAACTAAGAAGTCCGCATGCCACAACTAAAAGACCCCATGTGCCACAAGGAAGATCCCGCGTGCAGCAACTAAGACCCAGCACAACCTAAATAAATAAATATAAATAACAACAACAAAAATAAAGAAACCCAAAAATAAAAAGATACATAAACCCCTATGTTCATAGCAGCACTATTCACAATAGCCAAAACACGGAAACAACCTAAACGTTCATCGACAGATGAATGGATAAAGTAGATGTGGGACATATATATATGATGGAATACTACTCAGCCATAAAAAAGAATGAAATAATGCCATTTTCAGCAACATGGATCAACCTAGATATTATCATACTAAGTGAAGTAAGACAGAGAAAGACAAATACCATATGATATCACTTATATGTGGAATCTAAAATATGACACAAATGAACCTATCTATGAAACAGAAACAGAATCAGGGACATAGAGAACAGACTTGTGGTTGACAAGGGGGAGGGATAGATTGGGAGTTTGGGGTTAGCAGATGTAAACTATTATACATAGAATGGATAAACAACAAGTTTCTACTGTATAGCACAGGGAACTATATTCAAACGTTCATCGACAGATGAATGGATAAAGTAGATGTGGGACATATATATATGATGGAATACTACTCAGCCATAAAAAAGAATGAAATAATGCCATTTTCAGCAACATGGATCAACCTAGATATTATCATACTAAGTGAAGTAAGACAGAGAAAGACAAATACCATATGATATCACTTATATGTGGAATCTAAAATATGACACAAATGAACCTATCTATGAAACAGAAACAGAATCAGGGACATAGAGAACAGTAAATAATCTACATTTCAATAAAAAAAGAAATGGGCATCAATGTTATATTGTTATCTAATCTACAGATCTTATTCAAGTGTTACTAATTACCCCACTAACGTTTTTTATAGCAAAAGAAGAAGCACTTTTCTCTGGTCCAGGATCCAATACAAGGTCATATACTGCATTTAGTTGTCATGCCTCTTTAGTCTCCCTTAATCTGGAAGAGTTCCTCAGTCTGTCTGAGGAACATATAGATATGTTTTCATAAAATCACAAGATAGAGGGCTTCCCTGGTGGCGCAGTGGTTGAGAGTCCGCCTGCCGGTGCAGGGGACACGGGTTCGTGCCCCGGTCTGGGAGGATCCCACATGCAACGGAGCGGCTAGGCCTGTGAGCCATGGCCGCTGAGTCTGTGCGTCCGGAGCCTGTGCTCCGCAACGGGAGAGGCCACAACAGTGAGAGGCCCGCGTACCGCAAAAAAAAAAAAAAAAAAAAAAAAATCACAAGATAGAATAATTCTATATAAATCTATGTCCCTTGTCTCTTGCACTTAGTCTATCTTGGACATTTTCCATTTCAGTACATTTTTATCTGTCTCATATGTTTTATTGGCTGCTCAGTAGACAGAATCAGTCAGGATAATCTAGGTTATGCTATGATAACAAACAACACCAGAATCTCAGTGGCTTAACACAACAAAAGCTGATTTCCTGTTCATGTGAAGTTTGCTTTCCTTGCTGTGAAGGCTCAGTCTGGCTGCTTCTGTCTTGTGACTCTCCCTCCCAGTGTGTGTTTCTACAAATGCTGCACCAGAAGAGAGCATGGAGAATCTACCATGGGCTCTTAAACTTCTTCTCAAATCTCAGGGGCCAAAGCAAATCACGTCAGCATGCTCAACTGCAAAGGGGCAGGGAAGTGTATTCCTTCCACGGACTCAGAAGGAGAAGGGATTAAGAAATGTTGGTGAACCCTAGTAATGTCTACCACACATATCATTGAATGGGTATACCATAATTTATTTAAATAGTCCCTTATTGATGGACATTTAGATTACTTCTGGGTGGTTTTTTTTTTAGAGATCTTTCTACTTTTATTTTTGCACACTTGTGTGAGTATATCTACAGCACAAATTCCAAGAAGTGGGTTTGCAAAAGTAAAAGGAACGTGCGTCTAAAGTTTTGACAGATCAAGGCTGCCATTTTGAGCTATGTGCAACGTGAGTGAACAGAGGAAGACAGACAACAACGAAGGAGACAGAAACAGGAAAATCAAGGAAAGTAAGAGATGGGAGAGAGAGAGAGTAGATTTCAAAGCTGACTTTCCAATTCACAGGCCCTTTGAATGCAAGTATTCATGTCTATTAAACCTCAGTATGTGTTCAATAAGCACTTGTTTTCACTTTTTCATGTTTACGTGGGTTTCTGCTCCTTGCCTTAAGTTATACCAGACTTCAAGGGGAACAGAAAGAGGCCTGGTATGATCCTTACTCTCATGTCAGCTTTCAACCTAGCAAACAGTGGGGGCAGGAAAAGACATGAGCACTGAGTTATCCAACCAGAAGTTTCCCCACTGGACCAGTGATTATGAGTAGAGCTGCTTTTAAATCCAGTGCCAGTGGTTGATGGAATGAATTTTCCTCAGATCTGGAAAAAGAGCACAGTCGAAGAAAAGCCTTGCTTTTCCATCTCTGCACCACAGGACATTTTTCTCATTTTTAAAAGCCCAGCTCAGATTTCACTTACTTCATGAAGCTTCACCAACTGCTATCAGACCTCATCTGATCTCCAACTCTTCTAAATTCTTATGACACATGACATACAGGTTAGCCCATATTTGGTTTCATATTGTCCTCTGTTTGTCTTATATCTAGAATTAGGTTTTAACTTATTTGAGTGTAGGGAAAATATTTTATATTTATTTTAAATTTCCTACGGAATCTTGCAGATAAAACACTCAATAAATGTATAACTGTTGACTGATTAATTCTACCTAAGCCATGCAAACCAGACTTAACATAAGTGTGTTTAAAGCCACAAACAAAATGAAGGACAACTCAGCTGAAACCAACATGTGGTTTGCATTTGCCAGGATTCCCAAGGAATAAAGATTATTGCCTTGTTGATATAACTGCAGCAATTTTGAAAACCTAGTGTGTGCACCTTCTAGTGACTACAGACTATTTTCTTAGACTTGTATTATAAACTTGCCTTAAGTAAGCTTACACACATTCTATAAGCAGATTTATAAAATCTGGTACTCACTCCATAAGTAATCACTCTATAGAGATATTTATTTTAAGGTATTGAAAGTCTCTTTCTCCCTTTCTTGGAAAATTATTCTATAAATGTAATTATACATCATTCCTGTGAATGTTTTCACATTTTGCCATATTAGTATGTATCCATAAATAATATGTACTATTGCTGTCATGTACATTTTAAGTGTTATCATACTCTACTTATTATTCTGCAACCTCCCTTTTTTCTCTTCACAATATGTATTTATAATTTATCTCATGTTAATATAACTGTAGATAACTTTTTTTTTTTTTTTTTTTTTTTTTTTTTTTTTTGCGGTACGCGGGCCTCTCACTGTTGTGGCCTCTCCCGTTGCGGAGCACAGGCTCTGGACGTGCAGGCTCAGCGGCCATGGCTCACAGGCCTAGCCGCTCCACGGCAT
>NC_041221.1:110090580-110094693 GCF_002837175.3 Physeter macrocephalus
GACTGGGGCACAAACCCGTGTCCCCTGCATCGGCAGGCGGACTCTCAACCACTGCGCCATCAGGGAAGCCCTAAATAACTTATTTTAACTCTCTAGAATTTTATTTTAGTAAACCCATTTTCTTGTTGATGCAGATTCAAACTACTTCCAGGGACTTCCCTGGCATTCCGGTGGTTGGGACTTCACCTTCCAATGCAGGGGGTGCAGGTTTGACCCCTGATCAGGCAGCTAAGATCCCACATGCTTCGTGGCCAAAAAACATAAAACAGAAACAATATTGTAACAAATTCAATAAAGACTTTAAAAATGGTCCACATCAAAAAAAAATCTTTAAATAAACTACTTCCAGTTTTTCCCAGGTTCAAAAATAGGCTGCAAGGAAAGTTCTTGTTCATATCTACTTACACACATACAGGAGTTTCTCTGTGGTATTTGCCTACAGGTAGATTTCTGGGTATTGATATCTTCAACTTTGAGAAAGAAACCATCAACAAAATGTAAAGACAACCTACCAAATGGGAGAAGATATTTGCACATGATATGACCAATAAGGGGTTAATAATCAAAATATATAAAGAGCTCATACAACTCAGTATCAGAAAAACAAACCCAATTAAAAAATGGGCAGAAGAACTGAATAGACATTTTTCCAAAGAAGATATACAGATGGCCAACAGGCACATGAAAGGATGCTTGTCATTGCTAATCATTATAGAAATGCAAATCAAAACCATGAGATATCGCTTCACACCTGTCAGAATGACTACCAAAAAAACCACAAATAACAAACATTGACAAGGGTGTAGAGAAAAGGGAATCCCAGTACACTGTTGGTGGGAATGTAAACTGGTACAGCCACTGTGGAAAACAGTACAGCAGTTTCTCAAAAAACTAAAACGACCATATGATCCAGCAATTCCACTCCTGGATGTATATGCGAAGAAAACAAAAACACTAATTCAAAAAGGTAAATGCACCCTAATATTCATAGTAGCATGATTTACAATCGCCAAGATATGGAAGCAACCCAAGTGTCCATCAATGGATGAATGGATAAAGAAATATTTTACATGCATATATATATATATATATATATATATAAATGGAATACTACTCAGCCACAAAAAGGAATGGAATTTTCCCATTTGAAACAACATGGATGGACCTGGAGGGTATTATGTTTAGTGAAATAACTCACACGAAGAAAGACAAATACTGTATGTTATCATTTATTTGTGGAATCTAAACATAAAACAAATAAATGAATATAACAAGAAAAAGACTCATAGATACAGAGAACAAACAAGTGGTTACCAATGGGGAGAGGGCTGCAGGCAGTGGCAAGATAGGGACAGAAGTAGGGGATAAAGAGATACAAACTACTTTGTATAAAATAAGCTACAAGGATATATTGTGCAGCACAGGAAATACAGCCAATATTTTCATAATAACTTTATTTTTATTTATTTATTTTTTTTGCGGTACGTGGGCCTCTCACTGTTGTGGCCTTTCCCGTTGCGGAGCACAGGCTCTGGATGCGCAGGCTCAGCGGCCATGGCTCACGGGCCCAGCCGCTCTGCGGTATGTGGGATCTTCCCAGACCGGGGCACGAACCCGTGTCCCCCGCATCGGCAGGCGGACTCTCAACCACTGCCCCACCAAGGAAGCCCTTCATAATAACTTTAAATGGAGTATAATCTATAAAAAATTTTGAATCACTATGTTTTACACCTGAAGCTAATGCAATGTTGTAAATCAACTATACATCAATAAAAATTAATTAATTAATTAATTTCTGTGCTCACTATTTTTTCTTGCATCTAATTTCTGCTCCCTGGGTTTACTGTTCTTCTTATTGAAATACATCTTTTACTAGGTCTCTCACTGTAGGTCTATGGTTAGTACATTCTTTTCCTTTTGTATATTTATTTTCCGTATTTCATATCTAAAAATATATATTCATCCAACACTTAATGCTGCCTTTCCTATACAAAGTAAGCAAATAGAAGTGGAGAAGTTTCTCATTATGGAAGTATTTCACCAACTAAACAAAGAAAGAATGATTAAATTTGAATATCACCATTTTGCAACTCCTAATGAATTAGTAGATCAGTGGCTCTCAATATTACACAGAGAGAGACAATCAGCTATTACATGTCTCCTCCATGCCACCTACAATGGAGTCTGTCACAAAATTGTACCTAAATCTGATCAAGTTCATAACCCCATTCCCAATATGTAGAAAATACAGAAGACAGAGGAATGGGGAATACAATTAACAAAATCCAATTGTGGGAAACTGTACAAGCAAATCAAACAACCCAGTTTCTTCCAGAACTAAGTTGTAAAGAAAAAGGTGGGGCAAAGGAAGAATAGACTGTACTTGGAGAATTGGAAGAGAATTAAAAGGTGTACATTTTTTAAACTATAGGGTTTAGAGATGTATCTTGGTTGACAGACTATAAAGAAAGCAAGGAAATGACCATACAAGTCAAGATATGGTTACTTTTGGGCAAAAGGGAAAGGAGGTTTGGGATTGATAACAGGGTAAATGAAGGACCTCTGGGGTGGCTGGTGCATGGACCCAATCAGGGTACAGCAGAAAGCAAGACAAAGTCCTGGGTCTCAAGGAGATTGCCTTCTATAGGCAGACATATACCAATACATGCATAATATTACAATGACAGTGATAAGTGCTATAAAGAAATATAAAGGATGATTGATCCCAAACCTCTAAACAAGCAACAACTGAGTTTCACTCCTAACATAAAATATATAGAAAATGTAATTATTTGATGAAGTCAATAAGTAACACAATTTTTCTCAATATCTTATGGCAAAGCCAAAGACTGATACATAGAGAGATACCCACAAAGGCATAAAGAAACACCCACATCCATGGGGCCAGTAATTTTATGGAGTAAAATCTTTTACTACTGCTACAAATTCACCACTCTACGTAAACACATTTTCTTTTTTTAAAAATTTATTTATTTATTTTTGGCTGTGTTGGGTCTTCGATGCTGCGCGCGAGCTTTCTCTAGTTGCGGCGAGCGAGGGCTACTCTTCGCTGAGGTGCGTGGGCTTCTCATTGCAGTGGCTTCTCTTGTTGGGAACACGGGCTCTAGGCACATGGGCTCAGTAGTTGTGGCTCACAGGCTCTAGAGCGCAGGCTCAGTAGCTGTGGCGCACGGGCTTAGTTGCTCCGCGGCATGTGGGATCTTCCCGGACCAGGGCTCAAACCCGTGTCTCCTGCATTGGCAGGCAGATTCTTAACCAGTACGCCATCAGGGAAGCCCTACAACCTTATTTTTTTACTTAATATATCATAGATATTCGCGGTATGTGGTAGAATGAAAAAATAAGTTACTGAGTAATACATATGTTCATAGTATGAATGTATTTCATTTAAAAATTCTATGTTTATATCTAGATACAAATATAAATCTAGATATACAGATATATGACTTTATTTGTACAGAAAATGATCTGGCAGGGTACAAATCAAACTTTTAACAGCAGGGAATGGGATGGAAGGGGGATACGTAGAGGAAACTTAAATTTTTAACTTTATATATATATATATGCATCTATTCTAAAAAGGCATGTACTGTTTCAGAAATTAATAAAAGTATGCATAATGAACAGCTTTTCATGTCCATTAAAATATTTGTCACCCTTTTTAATTGTTCTTTTAAAATTTGTCACCCTTTTAAATTATGTCATCTTTTAAATTGTTTAATAATATTCCATTGTACAGCTATACTCTAGCATTTAATCCATTGTCTACTTATGGGGTTTAGGCTTTTTCCTATCTTTTGGTATTAAAACAGTGTTGATAGAATATCCTCCTGTATGTTTTCTGCACTTTCTCATCAGTCCTGGGTATTTTCAATTTTAATTTTTTTTTTTCACCCACCAGTCAAAACTGGTATCTCATTGTTTTAACCAGCAGTTTTTTTTTTTTTTTTGCGGTAAGCGGGCCTCTCACTGTTGTGGCCTCTCCCATTGCGGAGCACAGGCTCCGCGCAGGCTCAGTGGCCATGGCTCACGGGCCCAGCCGCTCCGCGGCATGTGGGATCTTCCCGGACCGGGGCACGAACCCGTGTCTCC
>NC_041221.1:110094913-110096845 GCF_002837175.3 Physeter macrocephalus
GTGTCTCCTGCATCGGCAGGCGGACTCTCAACCACTGCGCCACCAGGGAAGCCCTAACCAGCAGTTTTTGATTTAAAGTGAGAATGAACATGTTTCCCATGGTTGTTGTGTATTTTCCTTATTTTGTGAATTATCCTATTCACGTTGCCCACTTTTCTTGTAATTTTCCTATTTTTCTTAGATAACTGCTTATACATAGTTACTAACCCTGTCTGTGACATACACATGAAATATTTTTCCAGATTTGCTTTTGCCTTTTAGATGTCTGTTTTTACCATTCCTCTCCATTAAAAAAATAGATATTTATTTATTTATTTGGCTGCACCAGGTCTTAGCTGCGGCACGTGGGATCGTCATTGAGGCATGCGGGATCTTTAGTTGTGGTATGCGGGATCTAGTTCCCTGACCAGGGATTGAACCTGGGCCCCCTGCATTGGGAGCAAGGAGTCTTAACCACTGGACCACCAGGGAAGTCCTCCCCTCCACTTTTTTTCACATGTTACGTTTACATATATATTGTTGTCTGTCTATATGTTGTTTTATTTCTCTGATTTGTCCATTCTTGCACCAGGATACATGGCTTTAATTACTGTAGCTGTATACCTGATAAGACAGTCTCCCTGCATATTTTTCTTTTTTTGAATGTTACTAGTTATTTTTGCATGCTTATCCTTACTGGTGAAATTTAGAATCATTTTGTCAAATCCCAAATGTTGGGATTGTGTTAAACTTATGGATACATTTGGGAAGAGCTGACACATTTATAATATTGAATATGTCCCAAGTCTTTTATGTTCCTCAGTCAAGTTATGTAGTTTTCTTTAAATATGTCCATCAGGGACTTCCCTTGTGGTCCAGTGGGTAAGACTCCGTGCTCCCAATGCAGGGGGCCCAGGTTCGATCCCTGGTCAGGGAACTAGATCCCGCATGCCACAACTAAGAGCCTGTAGTTTTCTTTAAATATGTCCATCAGGGACTTCCCTTGTGGTCCAGTGGGTAAGACTCCGTGCTCCCAATGCAGGGGGCCCAGGTTCGATCCCTGGTCAGGGAACTAGATCCCGCATGCATGCCGCAAACTAAGAGTCCGTATGCCACAACTAAGAAGTCCGCATGCCGCAACTAAGATCCCACGTGCTGCAACTAAGACGCAGAGCAGCCTAAATAAATATTTTTTAAATGTCCAACAATATCTTGTCAAATTTGTGCTTATCTATTTTATGCTTTGTGTTATTAATGCCAATAGGAATTTTTATTTCTGCTTAATAGTATGACTGGCATTTTATAGGCATTCAACAAGCATTTATTGAGTGAGTAAGTACATAATACAGAAAACTACTTTTAAAAGTCATGAAAACTGGGCTTCCCTGGTGGTGCAGTGGTTAAGAATCCGCCTGCCAATGCAAAGGATGTGGGTTAGAGCCCTGGTCCGGGAAGTTCCCTCATGCAACAGAGCAATTAAGCCTGTGTGCCACAACTCCTGAGCCCATGTGCCACAACTACTGAGCTGGTGCACCTAGAGACCGTGCTCCACAACAGGATAAGCCACCACAATGAGAAGCCCGTGCACTGCAACAAAGAGTAGCTCGCCGCAACTAGAGAAAGCCCGCACACAGCAATGAAGACCCAACACAGCCAAAAATAAATAAATAAATTTATTAAAAAAAAATTAAAAGTTGTGAGAACTTTAATTATAGATGAAAGGAGAAATGTGCTTTAATATCTAAAAGATTTTGGTTTAATTGTACTAGCACAAAAAAATGTAGCCAGCTTGGTTTACTAGGACTCATATCAAAAGGTGAACTGAGGGCTTCCCTGGTGGCGCAGTGGTTGAGAATCCGCCTGCCAATGCAGGGGACACGGGTTCGTGCCCCGGTCCGGGAGGATCCCACGTGCCGCGGAGCGGCTGGGCCCGTGAGCCATGGCGGCTGGGCC
>NC_041221.1:110096880-110119390 GCF_002837175.3 Physeter macrocephalus
TGGGCCTGCGCGTCCGGAGCCTGTGCTCTGCAACGGGAGAGGCCACAACAGTGAGAGGCCCGCGTACCTCAAAAAAAAAAAAAAGGTGAACTGATCATTCAGGACTCAAAGTCAGGACTAGCCTTGTTCATTTATGGTGGACCTTGGGAAATTACATACATTTAGGGGAGAAAGGCTCCATTATTGCTTCACTAATGTCTAGAGCTCTACCGTTAATCTCACTGCTTCAAATTAAGGAATTCCTTTCTCTGACAATGCAAACACCTCTGAGAAAGATAGTAGAATACAATGAATTTAGCCATTACAGTCTTTTACACAATAGTATGAATTAACAATCAATTTATTTTCAACTTGTAGCTAATTAAGAAGAGCTTTTGACAACAGGAGAGAATAAAGAGAGCAAAGAACAAGAAGTACTAGGATACTGGACATATGGGGGAGGTACAGAGGTTAAAAAAAAAAAGGTCAGGAGAGCGAAGCTAAAATTTATAAATTTCTTTGGGCAGGAAGTGCATCTTATTCACCTTCAAGAATAATGCTTAGCACATCACAGCCACTATATAGATATGCGTAAAACAGATGAGTCAGTGAATAAATAGCTCTGCTCACCTCACAATTTTGGCTTTGGGTTGTCTTGCCCAAAGCTGTAGTCTCAGGCTATTTTGGGGTGACTCTGCTATTCTGGCTTCCTTTCCTCAGAATTACTCAACTGGGATAGGATGTCAGAATCTCATTGTTAACAGATGTTAGTTCTCTGGTATAACAAACAATTTCTAATTGCCAACACATTTTGCATTAAGGTAAAACAATAATATGTCTGTTTATACAGTTGGAAATGTCTCCCCAAAGAATAAATGGAGATTATTAACATAAGGTGCTTGATGAGGTCAATGATTAGCTCTCCCTCCCACTCCTCAGGGGTCTGATCATTTCACAACTGACCCCACTAGGGAAGTACTGGGAGACTGGAAGATGGGGGATAATCAATGGATCTTTCCCCCTTGTTTAGTTTTTTCCACTATTAGCACTTATGAATTTATTATGTAATGTGGCATAATGATGATTCACCCGTGAAGTCACTACTCCCCCAACTCCTATTGGATCTGGGGAAAGGGGGAGAGAAAAGCTGATGGAGTTGGAAAGGATTTGCTGCTAGCAGAGTAGAGGGTGGCTGGTAAAGAATGAACAAATGATACCACATAATGGTCAAGTGGAGAAGTTTCTTGACCTTGATCATAGTTTTCTCTTTAGTGAAGAAAAACATAAGTATTGGGTTAAGATATTAAAGTTTCTTTCAAATTCTCACTGATAGATATCAAATATTTTGAGATACATAAAGCTTGAACCTCATCTATCTTGGTTTCTGATGTATATTCAGTGCCTAGCAGAGAGTAGGTGCTCAGTAAATAAATGTTGAATGAATGAATATTAAGTACTGATGATTCAGTAGCCTTCTGAAAATGAGTCTGAAACCTTTAGCAAATTAAATCTAAATAGTTAGGTCTAATATTAATGGAAAGTGACTTCAAGGGTGGAGGAGTATATTCTGGAATATTTTCTATACTTGACAAAAACAGCACTGACCATTCTAAGTCATCCTGAAAAATCTACCCATGTCCAATTTTTCTCTGTTAAAAGGCCATAGCATGGGGCTGTCTACACCAAGTTATTGTTCATATAATTTTTAGCAGTAAAATCCAAAGATTTTTGCTTAACTCTCTACTTTCCTCTGTCAGTGGGGATGTAATCTAAGGCAAGTGAAAAGAAATCATACTCGGGCTTCCCTGGTGGCGCAGTGGTTGCGTGTCCGCCTGCTGATGCAGGGGAACCAGGTTCGCGCCCCGGTATGGGAGGATCCCACATGCCGCGGAGCGGCTGGGCCCGTGAGCCATGGCCGCTGGGCCTGCGCGTCCGGAGCCTGTGCCCCGCAACGGGAGAGGCTACAGCAGAGGAAGGCCCACATACCACAAAAAAAAAAAAAAAAAAAAAAAAAAAACAGAAAAAAAAGAAATCATACTCTATAAACTGATGCAGGTCTTCAGGCTAAGTTGATTCTTTTCTTTATTCTCCTCTGAATTAATACAAACTGGAAAAGTAATTTGAGGTAACTATAAAAAGTTATTTTAAATAGATTACTCTGAAATTGAGCCAATGTTTTTGTTTTCGCTTTTCAAGATAACTGCCTATCCTCCACTTAATTTTGCACTCAAGTCTTTCGTGGCTTATTTAAGATATCTGTAACCAAATCATGGCATTAACATTAAAGTTGTGAACTTGATATCAAGCAATCTAAGTATAAAGGTCCTCCTACATGTTAAAGGCATATGCTGTAAGTAACCACACTCCCCCAAAATCCAGCAATGGAAACTCCTCCTTTAATCCATTTCATATGTCACTACGTTATAAACATACCAAATATTCAGGTGATGTAGACTTGGCGTACTGTGCTAAACATAAATTTAGTGACAATTGTACAAAATTATAAGTTACAGCTGTAATGACTAGTGTTTCCAAGTTCAAACTGTTTGCCTAAGAATGATCATCAAAAGTCTCAACACTGTGACTTTCAGTAAATTGTGTAAAGCTGATTAAGATGATACACACAACAGGTGATGTTTTTTGGAGGCAGTCTACGTACATCATAATTTTTTATACTAATACATTCTCACTTTCAGCAGAGAGTTTTTCTTTCGGTGGTCGATAGGTAAGGAGTTCTTAGAAACATAAGTGACAAAAAAATCCAGCCTGTACTCCCAAATCTTATTCCAAACCCCTCAATACTAACTAGTTATAAATCTACAACAGCATTGATTTTAGAGAGACCATTCTGGATAATAAGCAAAAGGCTACATAATCACATGAGACCCTAAAAATGGAAGTGGAAGGAAGATGGGTCAGAGAGATGAGATGGAAGAAAAAGGAAGAGAAATTTAAAGTATGAGAGGTATTCAACCGACTGCTGCTGGCTTTGAAGATGAGGAAGGAAATGGCAACCTCAGTCCTACAACCACAAGAGCCTGAATTTTGCCAAAAACTCAAAATGAGCCAGAATACAGATCTTCCCCTGAGCCTCCAGAAAGGAATGTAGCCTTGCTGACGACATGTTGGTTTTAGCCCAGTGAGACGTGTTTCAGACTTCTGACATAAAGGACTGTAAGACAACAAGGCTGTGTTGTTTTAAGCCACCAAGTTTGTGGTAGTTTGTCACAGCAGCCACAAGAAACTGATACAACTGCTTGCTTCCTTTATTCAAGTTAAGTACATTTTCCTGATGTGTAGTCACAAAGGGAAGTGCACAAAATTGTCTGACTCTTTCTCCTCCTTCTCCTACATGGAAAGAAAAGCAAAAAATGCACACCACCCTATAGGCTACAAGGATTGTTAGAATCTGTATTGTTCTCTGTGGTTGGAACCAGACCCCAGGGTCAGTGGACAATCTCAGTATGGAATCCAAATGCCATGGTTTGTCCACAACTGGACTAAATGGTCTTGAACATAGAGAAACAACCTACCAGTGACTTATTTTCTATTTGTCTCCTGTGCAGGCACTATGAGAGAAATGGACGGCCATTTTATACCTGGTGAAAATCTCTAGATTTATGTGCAATAGCAATGGCATATGATATTTAATTTCAGAATAAAAATCTTTTGCTAAACAATAGGTTATTCCCAGGTTGATTTATTCTCAATTGTGAGCAGTTATTTTCTAAAATTCAACTTCTTGTTTGATACATGGAAACAATAAAATGCTTTGTCCATATTTTTAGTAGAAAATGTTTAAGAATAAGACAAATGAGGCAAACAAAATGTAATTCAAATGTATTCAATGAAGCATGGTAATTTTCACATTTTATTTCTTTTAATACTCTTTCTTCAGTTATATTAATAGCCTCTGCATTTTCCTCCTGTCGTCTGTGCCTCAGGTTTTGTTTACTTTGTCTTTTCCTCTTTTTATTTCTATGACATGTTGCCACCAGCCTCCTCCAGCAGAGGGAGGGGTGTGTGTGTCCAGCAGGGCTGTGTCCACAGGGTCAGAGGGTCTCCTGACTGAGAAGGCTGGCTACCACATGGGTGCCAGGCTCCAATAAAAGCCAGGGTCCCCCCTCCATATGCGGGGTGGGGGGAGGGTAACAATGAGATTATCTGGCAAACTGTGCCCTACAACTTCTTCCTAACATACATGAGAGTTAGAACAAAAATATGTTAATGACTTCAAGTGGTTAAGAAATTATCTTGACCTGAAGAAACAGCTTGTGGAGAACAAAAGTGACCTGATCATAGGTCTCGGGCAGAAATTTCTTCCCTAGCTCAGGAAAGGGTAGAGTAACAGCATTTGCATCATCCCAAGTTGGTTTGACTTCCTTCTTAGGAACTGCCAAAGTCAGCGGGCTTCAGGCCAGCCTGTTCCATGGCCTTCCAGGCAGAGACCTGGTCTGTCTGTTTCCCAGGTCTAACAGCGTCTGGCACCTAGGATATACTCCATAAATATGAGTAGGTGAATGGTTTGAGACCCAAGTCTGAGCTCTTATCTTCTGCATCTTTTTTCTTAACTCTGAAAGAGTCTAAGCTTTGTAGTGGTGCCTGAATGGGCTAAGGGTTCCACACTCCCCAACCTTACTGTCATTTCCTAAAGGCAAGAACTATGTACTCCTCTATCTCAATTTTAGCATCTAGTTGTGTTTTTTCTTCTTCTTTCTTAAATTATTTAAGAGGGACTTCCCTGGCAGTCCAGTGGTTAAGACGCCATGTTTCCACCTCAGGGAGTATGGTTTTGATCCCTGGTCGGGGAACTAAAGATCCCACAAGCCAAAAAAAAAGAAAAAAAAAGAAAAAAATATATATATACTTAACCAACACTTATTTTGCAACAGGCACTCTTCCAAAAACTTTACAAATAGCAACTCATTCAATCATCATGATAACCCTATGAAATAGGTTCTACTGTCACCCCTATTTTGCAGATGAGGGAACAGAGGAACAGAGAGCTTATGTAACTTGCCCAAAGTCACACAGCTAAATGGTGGAGCTGGGATTTCATCTGTACAGGCTGGATCCAGAGGCTGTGGTCCACACACACACTACGCTTTACCTTGCTGCCTCATCTTGCCAGTGTTAGAATGATGGAGGAAAGAAAAAATTTGGAAGTTAACTTCACAGAAAACTGAGAAGGGAGCAATATTTATACAAAAGAATTCCAAATGAATGGTATGTTTTCAAATACTTCATGCATAGTGTGTTGACACTATATGAAATGTAGTCATAAAAATCTAGGCTGATTTGAATACCTAACTTGAAAGATGTTGTTCCTTGGCTTAAAAAAGATAACACTATCAAACTGTGAATCATTAGAAGTTCTCAAAAACATGACACTGACTTCCAGGCAAATGAATAATTACTGTATTTACTTACTAGGAAATTATACAAACACACAACTGGTTAAAAAGTTCAAAATTCAGTTATCCTCGTAGCCAGTTGTACTAGCTACGGCTGCTGTAACAAAGTACCACAAACTGCCTTAAATAAAAGAAACGTATTGTCTCACAGTTCTGGAAGCCAGATGTCCAAGATCAAGGTGTCAGCAGGGTTGGTTTTATTTGAGGGCTGTGAGGAAAGGCCTCTCTCCTTGGCTTGTAGATGGCTGGCTTCTCCCTATGTGTCTTCAGATCATCTTCCCTCTATGTGTGTCTGTCTCTGCATCCAAATTTCCCCATTTTATAAGGACCCAGTCATATTGGATTAGAGTCTACCCTAATAACCTCATGTTAACTTGATTACCTCTATAAAGACCCTACCTCCAAATAAGGTAGGGGTTTTAACTCCAACTTATCCATTTTGCAGGGGACACAATTTAACCCGTATCAGCAGTATGTTAGATATTTGTTAATTCATCAAATAGTTACTGAACACCTATTAAGTACCAGGCACTGTTCTAGGTGTTTAAGACACAGACATAAACAAAACATGCAAAAATACCCACCTTTGTGGATCTCATAATTTAGTGGGGAAAGAAAAAAAATACAAATAGTAGAACACATAGAATATCAGAGAGTAATAAGTGTTATAGAGCAAAATAAAGCAAGACAGTGGCTAGAGAGCATTGGGGGTTGCAATTCTGGATCAGAGAGGGCCTCACAAATTTGTCATTTGATCAAGGACCTGACGAATGGGAGGAGAGAGTTAAGTGCTTATCTGGAGCTTTTAGATAGAGAAGGGTTTCCCCACTTCAGCACTACTGACATTCGGGGCTGGATTATTCTTCTTTGCGGGGGTGGGTGGGTGGGGGACTGACCTGCGCATTGGAGGATGTTTAGCAGCATCCCTACTAGATGCTAGTAGTGGTGAGTAACATCTGCTACACCAGTTGTCACCACTCGTCTGACAAACAAAGATGACTCCAGACATTGCCACATGTCCTGTGGCAGACAAAATCACTGCTGTTTGAGAGCCACTGAGACAGAAGAAAAGTAAAAGCCCAGGGGCAGGAGCGGGCTCAGCTTGTTTGAGGCACAGCAAGGAAGCAGGCAATCGGAGATGAAATTAGAAGGGAGAAGGATGAACCATACATATCATCTATGACCTTGAGGCCACTCTTTCAGCAGATGAGAAGCTACTGGAGGGTTAAGAGCAAAAAGACAACACAACTTGACTCACATTTTAAAAATATTCCAATTGGCTGCCACACTGAGAATTGCCTGTAGGTACAATGACAGAAATGGACATCTCAGGGGGGAGGCTATCACAGTAATCCTATTATTGGTTTATTTACTTTTTTTTTTTTTGATTTAATTTGGTTACTGATTTGCCTAGATGGTCATGGGACTACTGAGAGAATTGAGCTAAGATCTGGGGAAGAAAAGAGGAAGGAGAATTAGCACAAAAGGAAAAGCCTAAGAGTGGGCAAGGTAGCTTTTCACGGAAGTGTAAGGCAGTACTCTAAAGTCAATTTGAAAGAGCAGAGGGGTTGCATAGGACAAAGAGAGAATGTTGGGGGCAAGTCTGTGCGCAGGGCCAGTGAATGCTATACTAAGGAATGGGAGCTCTGGTCTGTAGGGAACGGAGAGCCTTTCAAGCTTAAGCAACGAGGAAAACTCTGCAGCAGGGTGCAGATCACAGGAGTAAGAAAGAATACTTTCAGAGGGAGTTTCCTGAAATAATACGGGCGAGCGATAACAAGAGCCTAAGTTTAGGTGGAGGAAGAGCATGTGCACGACATTCTGAAGGAAGCAAAGTGAAGTCCTGTCCAAAGATTTGGAATTACCTTCTGCAGGGTAATTTTGCTTGTAGGCAAGCGCACACTACTGTCTTCGCGGCTGGGGTCTGGAAAAGTTTCCATGGTATCAGAGATAAAGCAAATGCCAAGCCCACCATGAAATGGTTTAAACAGTGTAGGGCAGGACTTTTCTTGGAAATGGTGTCCCCAGAGGAGGGTGTGTTAAGTTTCTTCAAGGGTCTTTTCAAAGAGACTACTATCTGTAAGAACTATGCCGACTACTGACAACGAAGGGAAAAGTAGGTCTGCAACCAAAGAGTTCTTTCAGGATGGTCGAGCATTTCAATTTCTAGATTTAAAACGTCTCAGCAGGTTTAGTAGAGCAGGGTAGGTACATCAAACCAGTCCCGCTACTTTTTAGGTGGGAGCAACAAGGCCGCCTGCCCCCTCCTTTCCACCTCCTTTCGAGTACGATTTCCGAAGGGACCTCACAAGACTCACCACCCTCTTTTTACCCAGTTAACAGAGGCACGCGGCGGCCGCCCAGCAGGGAGCGGTTGCTGCTCGGGCCGCCGCCCCGGGTGTGGAGTTAGCCGCGTACGGCGGGAGGGAGAGGGGGTGGCGCGGCTGGGCGGGGCGAGGAGGGGGGCTGCGGGGCGCGAGCGGAGGGACGCGGAAATCGCCCGCCTCCCGCCCCGCCCGCCGCCGCCCCAGTCACCTCGCTCTGCGGCGGCCACCCGGCACCAGGAGCAGCCCCAGGCGGCGGCGCGACGGTCCCCGCCATGTCTGCAGCCATGAGGCAGAGGTTCGACCAGTTCCTTCACCAGAAGAACTGCATGACTGACCTCTTGGCCAAGCTCGAGGCCAAGACCGGCGTGAACCGGAGCTACATGGTCCTCGGTGAGTGTGGGGCTGCGGCCCGCGGGATCCCGCCGCTTGCCCGGCCCGGGAGCGGCTGTCGCATCGCAGCTGGGACCACGGGCTCGGTGACAGACGGGGGTGAGTGGCGTCGTCGCGGACAGAACTGGCCGCCTGGACAGGCCAGGGACCAGAGACCTCGCCCGGGGCGGCCCGGTGGCGGGGCGCCCGGGACGGGGGCCGGGGACCGGCCGGCGCTGACGTGTCTGCCCTGCGGCCCAGTGCCGCGTGCCTGTGGCCGAGCGCAGAGCTGGCGCCGAGTGGCGGGGCCCCAGCGGGAGGGAGCGCGGTCCCAGTGGCGGAGTACCGGGTCCTAGCCAGACCCTCCGCGGAGTTGGGCGCGGGACGGGAGGGGCTGCGGGCAGGCGCCGGAATCCCGGCCTCCCCAGACCCTCCGGGAAGGAAGCGGGGCTCCTGCAGCTGGTGCGCAGCGTGGCGTGGGGCCCCTTGCGGGAGGGACGGGGGAAGGAAGGGCACAAAGGTGCGGCCTGCGGGGTATCCCCAGACCAAAGGCAAAGCCCAGAGAAGGCGCGGGCCCAGCCTCGGTGCGGTTTCTTTTTCTCCAATGCCTAGAACGGGCCAAGCTTTGCGGTGTTGGCGGGGGCTGCCCGGCTGGAGCGCCTGTGTGCCACCCGACCCACTTCCCTCCTCGTGTCTGCAGGTGTCATCGGGCTGGTGGCTTTGTACCTGATGTTCGGTTATGGAGCCTCTCTCCTCTGCAACCTGATAGGATTTGGTTACCCAGCCTACGTCTCGTAAGTGGCTCCCCCTGCAACCGTCCCTTCCTCCCCTTCACTCCCCTTCCCCCATCCAGAGCTGTGCTAGTTACTGTACCATCCCCGTTTCCCTGGGAGAGTGGTCAGAGGACCAAAGAGTAGTAACTGACTGCTTAAGGTTACACATTTTAGAGCCTTACCTTGACACCTGATCTCCTGATGACTAGCCGAAATGTATATTTCATCAGCTTAAACTGGCGGAGTGTGTGCCTTCTAACAGCTGCACAAATGAAAGGCAGAGCAAAGTCGACCTTTACTGGTGGGACGATCTCAACGGGTACAGAGAGCCGATTCTTTCTCCCTAATAATTATTTCAGTGTGTATTTCATCTTATATTTATGTACACAGTAAAACCCCATCAATTAGAGCTTCTTTAAGTCAGAGTTAATGTTAATTCAGACACTGGGGAGAATTTTGTCTTCTTTATAATAAAAAGGCTGGTCACTTATTACAGGCAAACGGGAAACACCCTAGTATAAAAACAAAAACAAACCTTATAAAATGCATCCCTGATATATCTCCTTGGTTATATAAATGACCCATTTATATAATTAATCTAAATTACAAGTGAATCTTATCAGATTATGATCTGACTTTTCTGCTAGCTGAGGCTGTTTTTACTCTACAGTGTGTTTAATTTGAAAATATTCTACAATTTCATTTTTCCATTCATTCAATAGGAATTATGCTTCCCCACAAGTAAATTTTGTTTTATTCTACAGTTCTTCCCAAGAAAGCTGGTGGGTTTTACTTTTATTTAATTGGTCTGTACAACTTTCCTCAACCACAGGGATAAAAAAAAGGAAGAAAAAATTTCAGCTGGAAGGCTAAGACACCAATAACACATTATTACAACTGTGTCTATCATAGGCCAGGCTAGAATTTAATATATGACTAGAAAGGGGAAATGTGTTTTAGAAAAAGTTCTGACTTGAAAAATTAAATCGAAATTACATAGGTAGTAATTACTGAATTAGTCTGGCACAGACACTTAGTGGCTCCAGAAAATCTAGCTACATATAGGACACTACTTGCTTTTGAATTTGGAGATCCTCTCCAGCATTGTCTGCTAAAGTACTATCCACACTGTTTGTGTATACCAAACGATTCTGAAGACAGACCAGAAAAACTGGTTTGACTTTCAGATCAATGAAAAAGTTATAAGAATAGCAGTTCTCCATAAAATAATAGATGGTGTAGGTAGAAAGTTTGTAGGCAACACTGGTTCAAAATGGCTTATCACTGTGTCTGTGATAATGGACAAAATAACCAGGTAGAACATTCCTTTACTTTTCTTCTGTTTGTGTATTCTACTTGTAAGAGTTCTTTTAGTAAGAAAGATTTTGAAGCATTTTTCAAGCTTGTGCTTTTAAATGTTATTGATCACATTTAGTAACTGCCTAGCTGCTTGAATTGTTTTGAACTAGGGAAGACTGTGGATCTTTAAAAATACTGAAGGGCATAAAAAACATTTTTTCCACATCAGTGCTATTTGGTGAGTAATCTTGTGAGAAACCTAACCTTGTCTGTTGGTGTGATTAGATGATTGATAGGGGCTTTAGAAAAGTAAAAATCTGTTTCTGGGTGGGACGTGTAGATCCATGTCTGTGGAAATGGATGTGACTGAAGGCAGGCAGGGCTTGGACATGCTTTTCTTTGACCTAGTCGATTAATTCTTAGCAGGAGCCACTTTGTTTGTTTGTCTGGTTTTTAATTAATTTTTATTAGAGTATAGTTGCTTTACAGTGTTGTGTTAGTTTCTGCTGTGCAGCAAAGTGAATCAGTTATACGTATACATATACCCACTCTTCTTAGATTTCCTTCCCATTTAGGTCACCACAGAGCACTGAGTAGAGTTCCCTGTGCTATTCAGTAGGTTCTCATTAGTTATCTATTTTACACATAGTAGTGTCTGTATGTCAATCCCAGTCTCCCAGTCCATCCCACCCCTCCCTTCCCCCCTTGGTAACCATAAGTTTGTTCTCTACATGTGACTCTCTTTCTAGCAGGAGCCATTTTTCAGGTCATATTTTAAAGTAATTTCAAGCCAGTCAATTTCAGTTTTTTATCATTTGTTTGAACTCATTCTTTCATTCATTTTCTACATAGTCAATTGAATATTATTGGCTCTTTTTATTTACAAGAAGCTAAGTGTTCGTGTCTATTGCTAGGAATTCTGTGAAATGGTAGAGATGGTCATGTATCTGAGTAGTTCAGGTAAGTGGGTTTTATATATTTTAGAATTCTTTTCTTCACCAAGTAGACACACTTTTCTTTCTGAGTATTCTGAGGCAAAGTGACATTTGTAGTACACTTTAATAGGAGTTGGAAGAGTGTTAAAAATCTAAAAAAGGGGATTTAATGATTTAAATAAACATTCAGGAAATAATTTATGAGTATCTCTAGATTAGTATTTATTCATAGGATGCTTCCTTTTGGTACACCCAGCTCTTTTACCTTTAAAATGAATACCAGATCTTATTATCATAAGGGAATTAAGTGAAAGTTGGTCTCTGTGGGTGCTTGGATTTTTCACTAAAACAGTGCTTCTCAGCCTTGGCTGCCCATTGGAATTATCTGAGGAGCCTTAAAAAGTACTGGTGCCGGGGCTTCCCTGGTGGCGCAGTGGTTGAGAGTCTACCTGCCGATGCAGGGGACGCGGGTTCGTGTCCCGGTCCGGGAGGATCCCACATGCCGCGGAGCGGCTGGGCCTGTGAGCCATGGCCGCTGAGCCTGCGCGTCCAGAGCCTGTGCTCTGCAACGGGAGAGGCCACAACAGTGAGAGGCCCACTTACTACAAAAAAAAAAAAAAAAAAGTTCTGGTGCCTGGGCCCCATCCCCAAAGATTCTGATGTAATTGGTCTGGGGTGCAGCCTGGGTTTTGGAATTTTTAAAGGAGTCTCATGTGCAGCCCATGCTGAGAAGCCCTGCTGTAGAACAGCAGCATAACCTGTGCTTGTTACACTTGAAGAGGGGCTGAAAGGGGCAGAAGAACAGCCTGCTAACCCTGGGAATAGTCCACAGGCCCACCTGGCCTCTGCTTTGTGAAGGAGGTTCAAGGACACAGGGGACTGTGTGCACAGTGAAAGCACACAGACCCCCAGTTAGTAAACATTCAGGCAATCACTGTCATATTAGTCAGATCAAGTCTGTTCATTGCTTAACTGATGTAATTGTATAATTGTCAGAAAGAAAGCCCTTGTAAGTGGTACTATTAGTAGCACCACAATCAGTGTTACTTGAGATGTGATCTGTGACCACTTTAATTGTTTTCCTTGTCTCTTGGAATTCTCCCCAGCCAGAGTTATTTTTAAAAATACAGGTTCATCTATTTAGCAAACATGAAATGCCAACCATGCGCCAGACACTGTGGCAGCACTTCAGATACACCAGGGACTAAGCTGGACATACTCCTCATCTTTGCATGACTAGTCTATCGGGTAAACTGCAATAAATAGTAAAGTAGTGACAGTGTGGTGAGCCCTCCACAGAGCACCCGCAGGGAGCTGTGGTAGAGATTAACAGGAGGGGCCCCCTGTAGGTATTTATCTGAGCTACTATTTGAGTTAAGACTTGAGGGATGAGAAGCTGCCCGCTGAGAGCAGAGTCCGGCCGAGGGAGCCTCGTGTGCCAGGCCCTGGGCAGCCAGGTGCTTGGGCTGTTGGAGGGCCTGGTGCGTTGGAATCTCTGAGAGGGAAGAGGGGCGAAGGAGGACCAGAGAGGTGCACCTGCCATCAGGCACAGCTGGTAGCTGGCACACCAAGTGTGCATTTTATTCCAGGTAGCTGTGGGGAGTTTGCATGTTTTCTGATTGCCTTGGATGGGTTCTAAGTAGGAGGTGACATGTTACAATGTACATTTTAAGGTCATTCTGGCTGCTGTGATTCCTGGAAGGAATTGGTGATCCTGCCAAACTATTGCTAATAGTCCTTCCTTTCTCACCTTTCAGCCTTTGCTCCTGCTGCTTCCTTTTCTTGGGCCACCATAGAGTGGCCCAAAGACTGTGCTGAATGGTCAGTGATAGGCTTAGAGGCTGCAGGGTGCAGAAGTAAAATAAGGAAAAGCCCATTTGGCTTCGTAGCTTTTCTTGTGACTCACTACCTGGGGAAATCTGTGGGTGGGGCTCAGGTGCACCTGGCTTCACACCAGGCCTTGTCATGTTGGAGCACTAGACAGCTGGAGGCCTGGCTCGCCCTTGGGGCGGGGCAACCAGTGCCTTATCAGGTAGCCCCTTCCTACTGGTTACTCTTATTTTCTGCGTATATCATTTCCCTTTGAGAGCAGGGCCATTAATCCTCTACCTCTAAGTTTCCAGACTTTTTGGCCACCCTTTATAGGCAGTTTGAAATATAATTCCAGACTTCTCATTATCAAGAGCTGTTGACAGAATGACTTTAATCTCCCTACTTCCTTCTATTTCTGATAAGAGAAGGCTGACTACTGGATAATAATAGAAACCTTTATTATTACAGCAGACCTGCCCCTCCCCCCACTTTTTGCTGAGATATAATTTCCATGCAACCCTTTTAAAGTGTACAATTCAGCGGTTAGTATAAAGTTTTGCAACCATCACTGCTTTCTTTTTTTTAAAGAAATAAATTTATTTTTTAAAAAAAGATGATGCAGGAAATATAACGGAAGCAGAAGTAAGATCTCACCCAACAATTTTTATGTAATGTTAAATATAGCATTACCATTACCATTAAAAAATCTCCAAGGATTTTTAATCTTTTTTGTATAAATAACTTTCACTGCTCTTAAGTTTATGATTCCCTCTCCCGACTATTATTCTCAGGTCAAAAAAACAATGAAAGTCGTCTAACAAATAAACCCTTAACAGCCACCAAGTGTGTCATTTTTATAAGAAAATTACTGAAATCTTGAGAAAAAAAAACTGGAATCTAGAAAATTCATGGCACAAAAACTAAACTGTGATCCCTTGTGTTTAAAAATCTTAAAACATTTTTTTACCTCTGGTGGAGTTCCAGATCCACCCCATTTTTCTCTCACACATTATTATGAAGAGAAACTACTCCAAAATAAAAATAATAATGTCCTGCATACTAAATACAGTCTTTAAAATATGTTCCACATAAGAGCTCTTCCAAAGAAAAGCCACAAATTTCCTTTAATATGGAAAGTAAGAGTTCCAGGCAAGTATCTTTTGTAACAGTAAGTCTCTTAACAGTTTTAATATCCAGGTTTTATAAAACTATTGGCTACTATTCAATCTGAAATGTCTAATCCACAAAAAAAACAAAGTATGAATAGGTATCTGGCTAAGTATCAGCATCTAAGGAACTTATTAAAAATACACATGGGGTTTCCCTGGTGGCGCAGTGGTTAAGAATCTGCCTACCAGTGCAGGGGACACGGGTTCGAGCTCTGGTCCGGGAAGATCCCACATGCCGTGGAGCAACTAAGCCCATGCGCCACAACTACTGAAGCCCGTGCGCCTAGAGCCCGTGCTCCACAACAAGAGAAGCCACCACAATGAGAAGTCTGCGCACCGCAACGAAGAGTAGCCCCCACTCACCACAACTAGAGGAAGCCTGCACGCAGCAACAAAGACCAAAAGCAGCCAAAAATAAATTAATTTATAAAAAAAAATAATAAAATAAAATAAAAATACACATTATTTCAGGCCCTACGTATTTATATGTCTCCCTTGTTTGACTTAAACAGGATAAACATTCAAGTCTAAGAAATATCGTTCCTAACATGGATACCAAAAAGAAGATTCCTATAATAAAACGTTCCCTACTTTTACAGGTTTCACACATTCTCCACAATAAATGAACATTCATTCATATTGCCAATGCAATTTTTGTCTTCTATCCATTATCATAAATTATAAAACGTATATCCCATCAGTTTGCAAAAAGTATGATGGAATAGTAGAATTAAAGATTCCACAAGTTTTTCTTTTTATATTAAAGCCAACTACCCATCTATTCAGTTTAATTCTTTAACCTCCTTCAAAACCTGTCTAAACTCCTAAACCTAGAACTCTAGTGAGCAAAAGGCTAGAAGCACTTCAGGTGCCAATTAGAAAATACCTGGTCATTTGCTCTTATCATTTACACTATATCAAGAATATGATTTACTAACAATGTACTACATTAAAATGGTAAAATTCTATAATAAAGACACTGTAACTATCAAATATATCAAAAGAATAGAATTTTTCTTGTATCCCAATATTTAGTACATTTGGCCTATGTAGGAGATCTGGCTGCATCTTTACATAAGACAGCCATGAGAGTATAATCATCACAGAGTGACCAGCGGTTTCTAAGTACCCTGACCTCTCCTTGCTCTTCCCTCTGAATCTCCCCCCAAAAGAGGGCTCCCTCAGCCTAATGACTGCAACTATCTACCATTCCCATAGTCAAGTCTCATGGGTCAGATAGCGATAAAGTGGCAGGGCATGTAATATTGAAGGAATGACCCAAGATGCCTTTTACCCAGTCTCTCCACAATAATTTTATACTCTTATTTTCCATCTTACACCTTTATACCCAGCCCTCTGGCGACCCTGCCCCAGTCAGTCAACCCACAGGTACAGAAATGAAAGAAAGTCTGAGCTCCCAAGAGAAAAAGAAAGTTATTTTGATTTCTGTTGCCACATGATGGAAATCTAGAGACATTTAACATGAAAATATTGTTATACCTAGCAAACGGGTTCCATATGAATATACTTCAAATACATCAGTATTTAAATAAGCTGCTGTTGACTAGTATGGAAATCTAAGAATTTATAACATTAAAACCTCAAATACATTTCCTTATAGAGAAACAATCAGACTAGTGTACATTTATAATACAGTCAATTTGCAGCTGGGAAATGCCTTTACTAAGATATGTAAACCTTATTCAAGTGCATTTATAATACTCAAAAGTACACTATATAAAAAAAAAATCACAGGACAGTCTTACTAACATCCCCCCATTGCCTCAAAAATTTTATAATTCAATTTAAACATATTCAAGAAAAAAACCAATCAGGTCAATTAAAAAAAAAAGAAAAAGACAAACCTTTACATATAAAAATTAGTACCTGATCCATCTGTTCCTGAACCAGATCTGACAGACCCATCTGTGAAGGAAATGGATTCGGAATCAGAGTCGCTAGCCTCACTTTGGGTGTCTTCCTTATAGAGAATCAGACTAGTGTACATTTATAATACAGTCAATTTGCAGCTGGGAAATGCCTTTACTAAGATATGTAAACCTTATTCAAGTGCATTTATAATACTCAAAAGTACACTATATAAAAAAAAAATCACAGGACAGTCTTACTAACATCCCCCCATTGCCTCAAAAATTTTATAATTCAATTTAAACATATTCAAGAAAAAAACCAATCAGGTCAATTAAAAAAAAAAGAAAAAGACAAACCTTTACATATAAAAATTAGTACCTGATCCATCTGTTCCTGAACCAGATCTGACAGACCCATCTGTGAAGGAAATGGATTCGGAATCAGAGTCGCTAGCCTCACTTTGGGTGTCATAATCATTTCCCTCTTCCTTCTGGTCTCTCTCATCCTGTTCATATTCTTCTTCTTCCTCCTCCTCCTCCTCTCCATCGTCATCCACCTCTTCATCTTCTTCTGCATCTTCTTCTAATTCTTCATCTTCTTCCACATCTTCCACCCCTTCCTCCTTATTCTCAGTGTTGTTGCTTTACTCATCAGAAGAACCAGTGCTGCCAGTCTCATGGTCAGAGCCATATTCTTCAGAGTTCACGTCCTCCTTAGAAGACTGGCTGCATCTGCTTGCACGTCTGTCCACTTCAAGCCCAATTCTCTCAGAACCATCTGGCTTAAGGGATTTGACCCTCCTTTCAGGGTCCCTTTTCCGCGGACATGTTTTTTCAGGTTGACTCTTATAAGGTTCTCTGGAGGCACTGCTTGACAAACGCATTTTCCGATCAGCTTCTAGACGTTTGTTTGTTTCAGATCTTTGATATTCCTCATTTTTATACTCTGTGACTGACTTTCCTTTTGTACTAACCATTCTTTTGTTATTGCTAACTCACGAGCTCGGTGACTTAGAAATCAACTGTCTTGAATGAACAGAAGGCTTTTGTCGCTTTGTGTCAGTAGATTCCATTTGGTCACTTTTTCTTTTTGAACCCTTTTTCTCATATTTATCTTGTTCACTCTCTGGATTATAGAGTTCATTATCCTGTTCTGGTACTTCAGTCAAAATATCATCTAGAACATTAAGTTCTCCATCTGCTAGTGTTGGAAGGGCTCCTGCAGAGGTGGGGGGCGGCTGTGGCTCACCACGGGGACAAGGACACTGGCAGTAGAAATTCTGGGAGGTACTCCTTGTTGTGGGCCCTCCTGGAGTCTCTATCACTGCTTTCTAATTCCAAAACATGTTCATCACCCCAAAGGAAACCCTGTACCCATTAGCAGTCATTCTCCATTTCTTCTACACCCCAGTCCTCAGAAACCACCAATCTACTTTCTGTCTCTATGGATTTGCCTGTTCTGGACATTTCATACAAATGGAATCATATGATACGTGGTTCTCTGTTTCTGGGGCAGCCCTGCTTTGAATGGCACAAAAGCGAGTCTTTGTGAGAGACCTCTCGGGGAGTGTGCTTTGCTGCACCGTCACATACACAAAGTTGGAGCCTGAGACTGAAGGTAACTGCCTCCCAGTGGTCCCAGAATGTGGAGGCTGCTCCTGTCCCTGTTTCTTTATTCAAGTGGAGTTATGACGGAAGTCTAATGACTTTGTTTTCTATTTTTATCTTTGCCCTGCAGAGAAGGGGAAGGAGGAGGGTTGGCTTTTTGTCCAACTCAGCCATCTTTTTGTTTAAAATTCTATTAAAACGTCTATTACTTTTCCTCTCATTTATTTTGTATGTTTCTTAAGGATCAGGTGGCCACCTTCCTGGGACTATCAGAGCTGGGCCTTAGAGATCAAACATCTAGTCTGATCACTTTTCAAAAGACCGAGGGACAGAGAGAGTTAGAAGGTTTTCCAGGGTCACACAGAGGCTAGACTTGTAACTGAGGGCTCCAGACCTACACACAACTGTGAAAGCACATTTCGGCATATTTTAGTACCAAGCTTGAAAAGATTAAATATGCTTAGAGTCCAGAATTTTAATGTCTGTATTTAATGTTCGGCAACACTTTTCAAATCTGATACCCACTTTAGTGATGTGTCATTTTATCTTCTGTGTGTCCTCACCAGCCCATTTTAACCTTTTGCTATCAGTACAAAGAGTGTTACTGCTTTTAGGTCTTTGCACGGCTGCTGAATACCGGTGCAGCCCTTAATTTAATAAACACTTAAATATCTCTGTTTAAGTGCTTTATAAATGTAGCTTATTTAATCCTCATAACAACGCTATGATATAGGTGTTATGATTATTCCCATTTTACAGGTGAGGAAACAGAGAAAGAAGTAACTTGATTAAGGTCTCATAACAGTAGATGGTGACACTGATATTTAAACCTAGGGTGGTTGGCCCCAAAGCCCATATTTTTAACTTTTCGTTATATTGCTTCCTATATGGCTCTTCGAGTGTCCCATAGATACATGCCATAACCTTACATAGAGATGAAAATTAACTATTGATGTAACTTTTTCTTTTATCAGTTTGACACTGTCAATACAAATACATGACCTTCATGCAGTGTAGTTCTCAAATAAGGTACTACCATCCCAAATCATATATCTGCACACATAGTCATTTTTGTGAACATGTGTTAGAATATATTACTAACAAGTTCTTTCTCTTGTTGGCTGTGGTACAGCATTGATTTACAACAACAGCAATATAGCTCATCATGTGCAGAGACCTGCTCTTTTTTTAAGCAGTGCATACCCATCTGAAGATTCTGAAGATGACACACTGCATTGTATCTCCTGAGGAAATGCAGCCTTGTCTTTAGTTCTTTGTCAGGAGGCAACGAATCTCAAGGGGGAGATGTTTGGGGATGGTCCCTATGAGGTCAGATCAGAAAAGGGGATCGTGAGGGAGAATATTTGAAGGAGACAGTCAAAATAACTACAAGAGTTGTGATACAGTCAACCACAAGTAAAAGCTACAGCATCTTAGCAAATGATGCACAGCAGATAACATGAGGGAATATAGGTTAAAAAGGGTTGAAATCTACTTATTTACAGTTTGCAATGGCAGATGGCTGAACAGGTTCACTACCCAGAGGAGAATTTGGGAAAGTCGCCATGGTTCTGACTGATGGTTCTGAACCACTTTCTGTTTCTCAGGAGCAAGTCATCTGAAGCAGAGCTAGGCTTCCCTAATGTTGCTGGAGGATGTGTATTTGTGGTTGTCTTCATGGACTCATTAGTAAGGGGTGTGTTTGTTTTCTTGTGTTTTTCAAAGAACTTGTAATTATCTTATTTTTTTTCTTTTTTTACTCATGAGCACTTGGGAGCAGATATATTTTCTACTAAGCTGCTTATGTTCCTATTACACCAGCTTTTCTCTCTGCAACTGTGTGTTCTTTGTCACTAGCACTTCAGGGCAGAGCAGCTCATGCCCACACTTTCCTCCTCTGGGCAGCGTGAAGCACATGCACATATTCTGGCCTACTGGGCACATGCACATATTCTGGCCTACTGGGCACTTGGACCAAAAATATAACTGGCATTCTGTAAATGCCTTAAGCAACAGTGTAGTCGTAAACATTTAAACATTTACCTTTGTCAGCTTTTTACTGGTTGTGTTTTCAGTTAGTATTATGGCTAGCAGTACTGAACTATTTTAAAAGGAAGGAGTTGTGGAGAAAACTTAAATGTAGATAATTAAAGCCAGCATTTTGGTTACGTTTTTGTTTTTTTCCCTTTGCCTGTGTCATAGAGTAAAGAAAGTTTTGAGGAGCAAATAAGATTTAAACAATTTATTCATGATCTAGTTTCTGGGCTCTAAAGCAGTTCTGGAGGGCGATCTCATTCCTAAGACTCTGTTCTGGAGTGTTCCCTGTGAACTTTAATGAACTTTTTTTGTTCTCTTTATGGAGGCCCTGGAGATAGGGTCTATATGTCCTTCTGAGCTGCCTCCCTCTCCCCCCGTCCTAGAGCTCTCTTTTTTAGGACTTTGAATGAGAACTCTGTTTTTCAACTTAATATCCTCAGATAGTATTTTAAACAAGTATAAATATTTATGGGCCATTTTAAGATATTTAGTGCCTATCAATAATATTACCAAGTAATTAAGTTTTTGAATAAATGATTATAGCAGAAGTTTAAAAACAATTTCAAAAATTGCTAATGAAATTACTTTTGTAGCAGTTGAAATATAAGCAGGGGCTGCAGAAACCTATCCTGATTTCATTCTAACACTCCCTGATTCCTGGGAGTGGAAGAATCAGGGAGTGGAGCTATCATGCGTCCCTCTCACATGGCTACTATATATATCCTGCAGCTTCTGGTGGTTCGGCCAGGTGATCCAGTAAAGGGATCACTTACACGTCAGAGGTAACTCTGGACTGCTGTCTACATCTTGATGTGGCCCTCTTTTGTCTGGGAAAGGTCAGTTTAGGTTGTTCTTGTGCAGGTTGTGAGGGTGCTTGAGCGTAAGTTAAATTTTCTGATGCCAGACCTGACATAGATATTATATATACAGAGCCATCAATTTTATTGACAGAGGGTTGTCCCAGTAGGATTTGCATCTGCTGTTTTTTTGTTTGTTTGTTTACTGAAGTATAGTTGATTTACAAAGTTGTGTTAGTGATTGCAATGTGGTGTACAGCAAAGTGATTCAGTTTTACATGTATATTCTTTTTCATATTCTTTTCCATTATGGTTTATTACAAGATATTGAATGTAGTTCCCTGTGCTATGCAGTAGGACCTTGTTGTTTGCATCTGCTGTTTTATTGCTTCAGGCGTTCATCTTTTTTAACTGTCTATTGAATAGTCTACATGCATTCTGTTTTGAGTTATAGAATGTTAGCTAGGAGAGGTCTTAGAGATCAGGCTGCTGGGGCTATAGCCATCTTTAACAGATTCGGAAACCGAGGAGACAAAATGAAGTTTTATGACTCAGGTCACAAGTTTGTTGAGGCAAAGCCAGGTGTAGGTGTAGGGGTGCCTGACTCCCCTGGCCTGCCCACTGCCAACATTCCTCATGCCTTATATTCGACTGTGACTGAAGCTTCCATTTTGCATTAAAAAACAAAATGGTGAACAGCTGACAAATAAGATCAGTATAATTAAACACCAAAATATTTGACCACTAAATGACTGCTTTTGGTTTTTATGTAATTTAATCTCCATTAGAGATGTTTTACAGACTCATTTTAAAATGAATTTGCTTGTGAATTTACCTTATATTATGCATTTCATTAAGTCAGTCATTTTATACTATAGGACAACACTATATTAAAAATGAAAGGAGCATGGTATATTTTTTCATTGTTCTTGTATGGTCATCTTATAGTTTCTACATGTTTAAGCAGCATATTTGCTGCTAGTGATTGTATCTTTTTTGGGGTGGGGAGGATGATTGGGCATGATATAAACAGTAAATAAGCAAATTGGTTTTATTGTATGTTTTGTTTAGTTTTTTCCCTTTGTTTGTTTAATCTCTTGCTCTGTTGGTTCTCTCTCTTGCTTTGAAAGCACACCTACTCTGCAGTGAAAAACAAGTGTACTTTTCTGAGTGCCCATAGTTTCTGACCTTTTTTCCATGAAGAAGAAAATTCTTTTCCTTACTGGCATGGAAATAAAATACTGTTCATGTCTTAAAATGTGTGATTTTTTTTCCTTCTAATTTGACACACTGTATGTGTCAAATAATATTTGCAATGGCAGACTGCTAAACAGAGGTAATAGGAAATAGGAAAATTATTTTGAGCTATCAGGAATTCCTGCTTCCCATTCTCTAATAAACACAGCCAAAAGCAGTCCTACAGGTAGTGGGCACTGTGGATGGTCAAACTGTGTGTCTGCTGTATCAGAGAGGATTATAAACATTATGGTCCATATTCTTCATATTTATGCTTCAAAGACTCTACCTTGAACTCTGGAATATTTGTTATTAAACATAACTTACCACGTTAAAAATAAAACAAAGCAAATGGACCAGAAGTAGATTCCTTTCTGTTCTTTACCAACAGCACATCTCAAAGCTTTTTATTGTTATAGGTTTTTTTCATGTACTGCTTTTTTTGATGTCATGTCTGGTAATATAATCAACTCATTAAAATTAAAATCGTATTGATGAGTACAACTGGTTTCAGTAGTAAAGCCAGTGGTCTGAAGACATATAATATTACTTAATTTTATGTCATTTGGCTAGTGTGAACTGTAGTGGCTAAGTTACATATGAACCATGTACAGTACAGGTAGTGTGTACCTAAGTTTCTTTGGTGTGAGTGATCAGAAACATATGTACATGGACCTGATAATTACTAGTTGAATTAACCCTTGGGGAAATAGATTAACTTTTATAATACTCAGTTTTCTCATATGTAAAAGGAAGGGATAAGTTAAACACTAGCACAGGATCAAGATTTTAGTAAGTGCTTAATTAAGTGTGGCTACTTTTTTTTTTTTTTTTTTTGGTACGCGGGCCTCTCACTGTTGTGGCCTCTCCTGTTGCGGAGCACA
>NC_041221.1:110123504-110132231 GCF_002837175.3 Physeter macrocephalus
CTGTTGTGGCCTCTCCTGTTGCGGAGCACAGGCTCCGGACGCGCAGGCTCAGCGGCCATGGCTCACGGGCCCAGCCGCTCCGCGGCATGTGGGTTCTTCCCAGACCGGGGCATGAACCCGTGTCTCCTGCATCGGCAGGCAGACTCTCAACCACTGCACCACCAGGGAAGCCCATGTGTGGTTACTTTTGATTAACATACAAAGAGGAAAACTGACAATCATAGTCATTGTTGTCTAACTCCATGTCATTGAACTTTGAATGATTAAGGAAAAACCTCCCAAGTAGTATTTTCTTTCACTTATTTTTTCGCTTACTCTTTTTCTGTTCCTTATCTTACTTTTTCCTGTACTTAGATCAGCAGCTTAAGACTTCGTTATTCTAAGGCACAATAAAGTACCATAAAGTTTTCTTCTTCCAAGTTATAAATATGTGATATGGCAAGTGGTTTTCATCTCTTTTGGTTCAGTGGTATACATGTTCGTAAGCCCTGGGCATGGTTTAACGAACAATTTTTAAATATTAAACCTATTTTTTACTTGTTTTGTTTCCATTGAGATTTCCAGTTTCCCATAACTCCTTCATTGGACCCCTCCACACACACATGTGCTGCTTACTTAAGAATGGAATGATCTTTTGACTGTTTTTGACTTTATGTCCTTGAGCATCACTGTTTTGGCCTCAGAGCTTCAGTACAGTGTCAGTGCATGGTCAATGCTCAGCATATGCTTGCATCCAAAAGAGTCTGTCACTGACAGTTGTGGTGGATTACCTAGACAGGGCCTCTCTGGCCATTTCACTTAACCCCCCACTACTAAGAATTGAGTGGAGAAATGTAGAGCCAGTTAGGTTTTTGGTTTGTACTGATGGTAAACAATCTTACTTATTTTTTCATTTCCTTTTTATCTTAAGAAAAATTTTAACAAAGAAGATTAAGTCAGACAGTCTTATTCCCCGTTAGAAGCTACCTTTAAAGTAGACCATTTGGAATATAGGACATAGGAATAAATAATTGCAAAACTTCTCAATGAGCTTTTTGTATTTGTCATCTATCTTATGCTTCTCCTTCATTGTAGACATACATGGTATATAATACTAAATATAATATACACACATTTTATCCTTCATACTATTGCAGGAAATTGACATTTTTCCACTTAATGACATGAATGAAGGTTTTGAAATACCCATTAACCAGGAATAACCTTTGAGTCTGAAAAAGTTAATATAGTGTTAAAAATGCTTAATTTATAACTACATCAAAGTAAGAGAATGCAGCATCCATCCCAATGATAAATATAACTAAAGTTGTCATTGATGGAAGAAGAAAATCTCAGTAACAAATATCTATGACATATTTCAAAGGCTTAGAAAACATGGCTTTCCTCCACATATCTGCTTTTCCTGTTTGCTAGTTTTAATTTCTTAGTGATATAACAATAGAATATTTATAATAGTAAATATTAGGTAAAAGTTGGGTAGCATATTATTTGACATATTATTGTTTATATATGTTAATTGCTTATACCTCTGAAAGCTATTTACAGGTTACACATAATAAACATGGACTTTGTCCTAAAAAGACAAGAATTAGAAACAGAAATATAAATAGGTTGTACAATTCATATATAGAAAAACATTTTTATCTATTTTGCTTACTAATAGATGAATCTGAATTAAGAGAATGTGTGTAAAGGTGAATGTTTCCCTGATGGATGTGTTGTGTCTGAAATAATTCTAAAAATAGTATGAAGGGTTATTTCTTTCCTGCCCTCCTACGTGAGCATTAACTGTAAACAATGATATATATAATCAATAGATAAAACCTCAGTAAGGGAAGCAGAGCTGTTTCTGACAGTTACCTAGATATCTAACGTAAGTTTGGTTTAGAAAGCTTTTGGTGGGGCCACTCACCTTTTATATCAGGGTTCAGTCAGCTGCTTCCATTAACAGTGGCCTGAGCCACTGAATTATCTAGCATAATAAGAAGTCTGGAGGTTGATATTCCAGGGCTGGGACAGCAGAGGTTCAGGCTTTTTTTCTGGTGACCTTGGAGTGCTGGCTTTCCTACCCATGCCCATAGCTCCAAGGTATCACAAGACTGTTGCCTCCGTTAATGATTTTTGAACTAGTTCATCTCTAAAATACCTTCCTTTTGCCTCACAAAATTATTTAAACCCCTGGACTGTCCTTAGTTTACATGATTTCGTTCTAATAATGTACTCAGGGGATTTGCAGTTTAGTGGTGCCTGTGGGTCAAAGCATATTTAGGTTCTCTGAATGATGACTCTTAATTTGGGAGGGAGAGGATGCTGGTAGCCTAGGACTGGGCTCAAACTTTGGTTTCTTCACACATGTTAAATGCTATCCTTTGGCCATTTTTAGTTCGTGATCTTGCGTTTAGAAAAAGCAGCAAAGAAAGAAATAGATGAGCCAACAAGGTAGAGGCAGCCATTCAGTACCAGTCACTGGCGCTGGGTGGTCTGGACAAGGGCTGGCCAGTGGTTACCTCCCTATCAGTACCAGTCCAATACCAGCGTCAAGACTTTTGGCCAGTCCTCCCCTGTAGCATGGGCCTGAAAAATGTTTTCAGCAGCGTCCAAATTTGTTGCCATTGACCTGCAAATAGGATTTTTGGATTTCAGCTAACCCTTTGCTCTCTGTAGCATTTGGGATTTGGAGAGTGAGGTACAATTAAAATTCATGAGTAATTCCCTAATCACCCTTTAGCCTTATTAACAATGCTATTAATCCTTTACCTGTTCTACTTAGCCAGAAGGACTGGCGTGTTCTTATTGCTCTTTTCTTTTTAATCTCTTGCCTCCCTATGATAATAATAAACTATCACCACCATATTGTAGTTACTACCTAACAAGGTAATATTTCTGAGTGCTTACCCTGTTTAAGTGCTTAACATGTATCAACTAAGTTAATCTTCACAGCAACACAATGAGTTTATCATCTCTACTTGACAGATGAGCACACTGAGGCCCAGAATAACTTGCCCACGGTCATGTATAGGGTTGGCCAAAAGGTTCATTCGGTTGATGAATACGATGTTCAATAAAGTTCTTGGTGAAAATGAAAAATGTGTCTACTTAAAACCAAACGAACTTTTTGGCCAACCAATACCTAGTAAGTGGTAGAACCAGGATACAAAGCTGCAAGCCAGGAATGGTGAAATGATGTAAAGCCAGGTGAGCATTGGGAAGAAATGAAGGGAAAAGCCTGGCTCTTTCATAGTTCAGTGTAATTAATAATTTTTTGATAGTTTGCTTTGTTTAAGGAGGAAATCAGAATGAGTCAATCGCATATGATGGGCTGTGTGACTTTCTTTTCTCCCTCTGTGTCTTTCTGTGTGTACTGAAGCCCTTTTAATGCCCTAAAACACAATAGATTGTGTCTGATCATTGTTAGAGAGGTTTGTTTGTTAGAAAATCATGAGCTGTTTCCTCAAGAGAGAAATTAAATGAATGTGTCTGATGTTCACTTTAGTGTTTGTTTTTAACAAAGCCCTAAAGAGAGACCTAGTCTCATAGGAGAAAGTAGTTGTATAAAGTCTGGTGCCCTGTGGTTTTATTTCCTTCCAAACAGAAATATTTTTCCTCACTTTCATTATTAAAAGTAGTACATGCTATATGTGTATAACTGATTCACTTTGCTGTACACCTGAAACTAACACAACATTGTAAATCAACTATACTCCAATTAAAAAAAATAGTATATGCTAGCAGACTCACAGAGAATAAACTAGTGGCTACCAGTGGGGACAGGGAGTGGGGTGGGGCAATATAGGGGTAGGGGATTAAGAGGTACAAACTGTTAGGTATAAAATAAGCTACAAGAATATATTGTACAACACAAGGAATATAGCCAATATTTTATAATAACTATAAATGGCATATAACCTTTAAAAATTGCGAATCTCTGTACACTTGTAACTTATATAATATTGTACACCGGCTGTACCTCAATTTTAAAAAATAGCACATACACATTGTAAAGATCTTAAAAAAGTAAAATTCTGCAATCCCAATACTCAGGATTAACTGTATACAACTTGAAATATATATTTCTGAATACCATTCTTGGTCTGTAAACACATGCAAATATATATCTATTTTTTCTTTTAAACATAAAATTAGTAATCTCTTTTGACACAGCACTATATCTTGGACATCTTTTCCTGTTAATATCCTTTTCAAAGGCTTCAGAATATTTCATTGTATGGTTATACCCAAATTTATTTAAACAGTCCATTCTGCCCTTAAAAAATATGTAAACACATGCTTCTATAATCTTTTTTTCTATAATCTTTTAGTTTGAGTTGAAATTCATTTTAATATCACTCTTGCTTCTTTGAACTTCATTTTTTGTGTCTATAAAATGTAGAATTTGAACTAGTTCTTTAAGATATCTTCCAGCTCAACATTCTACAATTTCTAATTCGCTCATTGAATTTTTAGAACTGCTAGCTGCTCCCATAATATTGCCAACCATCTTCCTCACCCTAGGCCCATCTCCTGCTCACCCAGGCCTTGCTTCCTTTTGCCACCTGCTTGAGGGAGGTGAAACTCTGCCTCTAGAATATGGCAGGTGGCTCAGGAGAGAATAAGGAGCCACAGCTCTGGGCTTAGGTGGCCAGGCTTTGGGCCAGTGGTGAGAATGTGGCAGTAACAGTGGGCAGAGAGCAATGTAAGACCATGGTGCCCGTCTTTTGTGAATGTGTCCTTCCCAAACCCCTGGGAGTAGTTCTGAGCCCAAGGTCACTGCTGACACCTGCCATTTGAAGACGAGGTGGCACTAGAGAGATAGTGGCCCAGGACTGTGGAGAGAGTGGTGGAATTGCTGTCAGCTGCTGTTGGAACAGTTCCAGAGCTCCTCTAGGATTGAGCTTTTCTTCTCTCTTGCTTCTCATTCATTGCTGGAAAGGGGTAGCCTCCCCTCTGGCTATAGCTGATGGGACCCAAATCAGTCATTTTGATTTTCTGTCCTAGAAATGACATGACGAAGTGGTACTGAAACTGCAACTTGGAGCTGGTGATTCTGAAACTTGGCTGTGTTTTAGGATCGCCTGCATATGTTTCTAAAAGCACATACCTGTGCTGTACATGGTAGAGTTTGAGTCACTAGATCTGAAGAAGGACCTGGGCATGTATAGTTTTTAAAAGTTCCCAAGGTGGATGTGGATCATCATCTAAGTTTGAGAACCAGTGGACTAGCAGTGGTGCCCAACCTTTTTGGCACCAGGGACTGGTTTCACGGAAGACAGTTTTTCCACGGACAGGGCCGGGGATGGTAATGCGAGCGACAGGGAGTGATGGGGAGCGGAAGATGAAGCTTCAGTCGCTTGCCTGCCGCTCCCCTCCTACTGTGCAATCCGGTTCCTAAAAGGCCACGGACTGGTACCCAGTCCACGGCCCGGGGGTTGGGGCACCAACTCAGAATACCATCCTGTTCACTTTTTTTAAAAAAATTAATTAATTTGTTTATTTATTTTTGGCTGCGTTGGGTCTTCCTTGCGGTGCGTGGGCTTCTCATTGCAGTGGCTTCTGTTGTTGCAGAGCACGGGCTCTAGGCGCGCAGGCTTCAGTAGTTGTGGCAAGCAGGCTCAGTAGTTGTGGCTCACAGGCTCTAGAGTGCAGCCTCAGTAGTTGTGGCGCACGGGCTTAGTTGCTCCACAGCATGTGGGATCTTCCTGGAGCAGGGCTCGAACCCATATCCCCTGCATTGGCAGGCGGATTCTTAACCACTGAGCCACCAGGGAAGTCCCATCCTGTTCACTGCTAATGATCCCCCCACCTCAAGGAAGCAGGATGGAGGGTGGAATGGTCCTTTAGGAATCTGGATGTTGAGACTATGACCTTTTCTCCTGTTTGCTCTGTGCCCAAGTTAACCTTTCTAAGCCTTGATTTTCTCCAATAGAGGACTCTGGTCCCTTCCAAAAGTAAGATTATTAACTCCTTTTGTATTTATATTTATGCAATAAATATTTAGTAGCTGCCCACTTAGCACCAGACACTTTGCTAAGTGCTGTGCGGTCGGGTAGTGAGTGGTTCTCCCAATTAGGAAAACAGCTTGGAATAGAGAAACAGACACAGGCTTTGTTGGAGTTAGTCTTGGGTGTAAACCCAGTCTCTGCTGTTGCAGCTGGGTGCCGTGTCCACGTTATTTTTCTTCCCTAAGCCTCAGTTTCTTCCTCTCAAAAATGAGAATGTTACCTATTCCATAGGGCTATTCTGAAGGTTACATTAAATAATTATTAGGTTCCTACCCTTCCCATTCTTTAGCTTTGCCACTTTGGCTAAAGACCAAAAACTACAAATGAACTAAGGATAGAGATTGCATCTTAGGATTTCTTGAATCCCCTGTGTTGCCTGAAAAGTTGATACATCCTCATTCTGATATGCAAGTTGAAATACCATTTAGCATAGGTACATGGCAGTAGAGCACATTGTCAAAGAATCACCCATATGCAGAGGGCCAAATTCGAAGGCTTCTCCACACCGACAAGCAATTCTCAGATGCCAGCAGAGAGTCCGAGAGTTCAACTCAGTTCTGACACCTTCTACCCGGAGATAGAATCAAATTCCACAGGTAAAGGGCTCAGTCCAGCAAGACTGCCCTCCACTTCAGACACCAGTAACAAGCCTGGGTTGTTAACCTGTGCTTCTGACCAACTGGCTATAAATCAGAGGTCCCGACATCCCCCTCTTCAGGTTCAATTAGAATGGCTCACAGAACTCAGGAAAACCATTTACTCACTAGATTACCAATTTATTATAAAAGGAAACAAATCGATAGCCAGATGAAGAGATATATAGGTGAGGTCCCAAACAAAGGAACTTTTGTCCTCTTGGAGTTTGGGGTCCAGCACAGTGGCACAAGGAAGCATTGTGGTTCCCCAACATGGAAGCTCTCTGAAAAGGGACAAAAAGCTGTCCTTTGGGGTTTTATGGAGGCTTCATTACATAGTCATGACTGACTAAATCATTGGCCATTGGTGATCGATTTAACCTCCAGCCCCATCTCCTCCCCAGAGGTCAGCAATGGGACTGAAAGTTCCAGCCCTCTAATCACATAGTTGGCTCCAGGGACATCCAGCTCCCCTCCTTATGTGCTTTATAAAAGTCACCTCATTAACATAGCAAAAGACACCTTTATCCCTCTCAACACTTCAGAAATTGCAAGGGTTTGGGGAGCTGTGCAGGAACCTGGATGAAGACCAAATATATAGGAGAACTTTATTTTGGTCTTTTGAATGACCAAATATATATTTTGCTTATAAATCACAATTTTGCATCCACTCATTTGGACAAGAAAGTATATACGTAAATAGCATTCAGGAAATCCCAGTATTAAGCTCTTTCTTCTCTTACCTCTTTGAGTCTTAGTTTCCTCAACTGTACACTGATGAGTTAGACTATCTTTTATGTTCTTTCTTGTTCAGACTAGCTTATGATGTTATGACATGTAGACACATTTTAAAAAACTGAACATTGTGGTATTTTTAATTAAAACAGTAATTAAATGCTTCAATAATAGAAATTCTGGGCTTCCCTGGTGGCGCAGTGGTTGAGAGTCTGCCTGCCGATGCAGGGGACGCGGGTTCGTGCCCCGGTCCGGGAAGATCCCACATACCGCAGAGCAGCTGGGCCCGTGAGCCATGGCCGCTGAGCCTGCGTGTCCGGAGCCTGTGCTCCGCAACGGGAGACACCACAGCAGTGAGAGGCCCGTGTACTGCAAAAAAAAAAAAAAAAAAAAAAATAGAAGTTCTATTTAAAAATTCTCTTTACCTTAATGAGACTCTGTGATCTTTTCCTGTCTTTTTTTCCCAGGCCTTGCTTTTCTACAAAGTTGTGTTCAATATGTGTGTTCAATTTTGAGTTCTTCCTACTTTTCAGTGTTACTATAGAGTGTTCCAAGTGTATCAGCATGGAAACTTTTGAATTCATACTGTTGATAAGTTAGGGAGCTTATTCCTTGGGGGACTGAACTTGAACTGTTAGAGTAGTTTTTCTGTTTTTGAATCTGTGGATCTTGACTAACATCTTAAAAATAATGACATACAGTTTTCCAAGGCAATAGAAATAAAAGCAAAAAAACCCAAATGGGACCTAATTAAACTTATAAGCTTTTGCACAGCAAAGGAAACCATCAACAGAATGAAAAGATAGACTACAGAATGGGAGAAAATATTTGCAAACAATACGACTGACAAGGGATTAATTTCCCAAATATACAAACAGCTCATACAACTCAGTAACAAAAAAACAAACAACCTAATTAAAAATGGGCAGAACCTTATATAGACATTTCTCCAAAGAAGACATACAGATGGCCATTAGGCACATGAAAAGATACTCAACATTATTAATTATTAGAGAAACACTAATCAAAATTACAATGAGGTACCATCTCATACCAGTCAGGATGGCCATCATTAAAAAGTCCACAAATAACAAATGCTGGAGAGGGTGTGGAGGTGTGTGTGTATATATATAATATATATATATATACACACACACACAGATATATATATACATATATACACAATGGAATATTACTCAGCCATAAAAAGAACGAAATAATGCCATTTTCAGCAACATGGATGGACCTAGATATTATCATGTATATATATATAATATATATACACACACACACATATATATATACATATATACACAATGGAATATTACTCAGCCATAAAAAAGAACGAAATAATGCCA
>NC_041221.1:110132258-110210787 GCF_002837175.3 Physeter macrocephalus
CTCTTACACTCTTGGTGGGAGTGTAAATTGGTGCAGCCACTATGGAAAACAGTGTGGAGATTCCTCAAAAAACTAAAAATAGAGTTGCTGTATGATCCAGCCATCCCACTCTTGGGCATATATCCAGATAAAACTATAATTGGAAAAGATAACACATATCCCAGGGTTCATAGCAGCACTCACTATTCACAATAGCCAAAGCATGGAAGCAACTTAAATATCCATCAACAGATGAATGGGTAAAGAAGATGTGGTGTGTGTCTGTGTGTGTGTGTATAATATATATACACACACACACATATATATATACATATATACACAATGGAATATTACTCAGCCATAAAAAAGAACGAAATAATGCCATTTTCAGCAACATGGATGGACCTAGATATTATCATACTAAGTGAAGTCAGAGAAAGACAAATACCATATGATATCACTTATATGTGGAATCTAAAATATGACACAGATGAACTTATCTACAAAACAGAAACAGACACACAGACATAGAGAACAGACTTGTGGTTGCCAAGGGGGAGTGGGGCTGGGGAGGGATAAATTAGGAGTTTGGGATTAGCAGATACAAACTATTATATATAAAATAGATAAACAACAAGGTCCTACTGTATAGCACAGGGAACTACATTCAATGTCTTGTAATAAATTATAATGGAAACAAATATTAAAAAGTATATATACATACACATATATATAACTGAATCACTTCGCTATACACCAGCAACTAACACAACATTGTAAATCAACTATACTTCAGTAAAAAAATAATAATGACATAGAATGGAATTGAAAATATCAGTGGTTTCATAAGTGTTTGTTTCAGTTTATATTTGTGTGTGGATGTGTGTTTGCTGGTTAGTCATGGACTGCTTTGGTTCCCAAAACTAAGACCTTAAGTGAAATATAACTATATGTTCCCTCTGCCCAGGATGGATGTGTAAGAAACAAGTTTTTATCGTAGTGATAACTTTAAAAATCCACTTAAATATAAATAGGTAAACCATATTCTATACCAAATAAAGCACAGAGGGGAAAAAAAACCTTACGTGTGAAGGGTATACATTTGTTAGTTCTTTGGTTCACATGCTTGCCTACGCTTTTCCTTTGGCCTTCTATTACATCAGCTAACTTTTACTGGAGGAAAGCTAAAACACAAACACAGTCCACATGTGATAAGCCATTATTTTATAATTAGCTGCCTTCAATTCATTTTATGATTCTGTGTTTATTCTTGATGTTCAAAGCAGCATTCATTTAATCACTCCCTCCTCTCCTTTTCCTCATTAGCAGTCATCTCATTCAGCTATAACTTTTACCCCCTCCATCATCTTCTTAAAACACTCATGCAGGCACACACACCTACACCCACGGCTACTTCCAATTAATTCAGAGGCTTTCTTAGGGGATGACTCAGCATGATTCATCAGCCTGTCTCTTTGGTGAACCCGTGTTACCAAGTAGCCAATGTATTTTTAATAGTTAACCCATCGCATAGGCTAAACAAGATTCAGGTCTCCTCTAGTTTACTGTTGTAGTCCAGCTCAGTTACAATAAGTATCCAGGCATATATCAGGATAGGATAAAAAATTATGGAATTGAGGTTTAGAATGAAGGGATTCCCAGGACTGGAAGAAATTCCTGTGATTCAGAAGTAAAAGAAGGTTATTTTAAATTTAGTTCTATTCATTTACAGAGTGAATTTTGTTAAGCAGTAGTTGATACTGAGAAAGTTATATTATTAACCGAGAAGAGGAGGAAAGGTCACAGCCTGAGGACCACATAATGTCAGTTGAAACCAAATGGACACCATGATGTTTGTTTTCACCTCTTTGTAATGAAGTGTGTTGTGAACTTTGGACAGTGCCTAAACTGTTCCAGAAGGTCTTTTATGGAATGCCTCCTCACCATGATGTACTTCAGTTATTAAAAGTGCATAAGAACTGAGTTACATGAGTGAATTATTGATATATCCCTAGTGGCAGGACCCCACTTGAGAGTGGGGATTACTCTCGTTCCCAGTCATTGGTGGTATTTCCTGGAGCCTTGGTGGTGACTCAAGCAGAGTAGAGATCCAGGGAACAATGGTGCTGGTTTCTCTGGTAACCAGAGAACTGGTAACAGGTAGTTATAATGGCTTGTCCTGACATCTCTACATTGTTGCCAGTTTTCATGTTGTACTTTTGCATCCAGTGACATGATGCATACATTTGCCTGAGTTTCCCAGTTGTTGTTGGAGGGCAGCTGTGAAAGTATAATGTTTGAAAATGTCTCATTGAGATCTAACTACATGATACACTTGCTTTTGTATTGCCTTTCAGAATTAAAGCGATAGAGAGTCCAAACAAAGAAGATGATACCCAGTGGCTGACCTACTGGGTAGTGTATGGTGTGTTCAGCATTGCCGAATTCTTCTCTGACCTCTTCCTGTCATGGTTCCCCTTCTACTACATGCTGAAGGTACGGTGGCTTTCCTGAACTGCCGTTTTCTTCCATCTGTGTTTTTGCTTTGCTCCCTACCCCTGAAATAAACTCCATCTCAGGACCTATATACAAGGAATAGGAACAGATGCTTGAATGTTGGACATCTGTGGCTCTGCCTCAGATTAATAAACAGGAAGACAGGATTCAACATGTCTAACTTATCTTGTATATTATCTTGGAAACAGCCAAAGCAATTGTGTCTTTACAATGTGTTTGATAATAATAAAAGATGGAAATACTGTGAACTAGCACAAGCATTGCTCTTTGCCAAGATCCTATCTTCATGCTCTGTTGTCTGTGTTTGATGCGTCAACACTGTAAATTTTACCAAGTCATCAATTATTCACAGTGGTGTGCTGGAGTCATTATTTCTGGGAAAAAATACTTATTTCTTAATAGGTTTGGAAAAAGCAGACGTGAAACGGGCTCTCTGAGGAAGTCATTTTAATGACTCTGGCAGGTGCAGTAGTCTGGGATCAGCCCTGCCACACCTTGTGTTTGCCAGAGAACTCTCCTCGGCTACTACTGTGTGAGGAAAGGGAGTAGGACGTTGAACTCGTCCCTAATGGCACCTGTATCAACTCCAGCCTTGGCCTCCAAGGCACCTGACGATGAAAAGTTTGCATCTTTTGATAGATGGAGTAGTTGGTTCTTTTTCTCTAAATGGGACAGACTGTCTTCAGTTGATTCCTCAGGTGTCTTCCATGGAAGAGGCTTGCTTCTGGTTAGTTGCATAGGATGTAAATAGTTCCTCAGGTTCACCGACCCAGACTTCCCAAGCTGCTGAGGGTGGTGAGTCCAGCTCTTATGAAGTCTGGGTCCTCTTCTTTTCCCTCATACTCTTAAGTATTTGCTTTAGTAAGAGTTACACATGACATAGTTTAAAGACTCAAATAGCTCTGGAAGAGTTTTGAAGGTCTGCACTCCTGCCCCTTATATTGCCCTTCCTTAAAAGCAACCGCTGTCCCTTCATTTATGACAGATTATTTTGTCATTTACCTCTGGTTCTAAATAATATCCTTGTTTAGTTACCTTTTAATTTTTATGTTTTACACGTTAGCTCTTTTATTTATTTATTTATTTATTTGGCTGGGCCAGGTCTTAGTTGCGGCTTATCTGCGGGATCTAGTTCCCTAACAAGGGATACAACCTGGGCCCCCTGCATTGGGAGCACGGAGTTTTAACCACTGGACCACCAGGGAAGTCCCTACACATTAGCCCTTGATTCCCACCAGAAGATAAGGATTTGGCTTTCTTTCCTCCTTCCTCCCTGCCACACATGCAGGCTTGATAGTAATAAAAGATGTCCCCATCTTCCTCAGGGATAATTTTGGTTAGATAAGGCTTCACTGCTTTTATTATTATGACTTGTTAAGCACTGTTTAGTTGGGCCATATAGTATATATATAATGTACATGCAGTGTTACTGCAGTTTTTTAGTTTCCCCGGAATCAATAATTGTTCCCTTATTTCTATATTGAGGCCTATTTTGAGTGTCCTTGTTATTTTAATTTGTCCTAATGTCTACATTTCTATTTACTTTTTAAATTTTCTATCTAAAGAAATGTAGTTACAGGAAATTAGATAGCGGAAGCTCTGTCATCCTTTGGTCTCCTTCCCCGCAGCCACCACCACGTTGATATTACCTTGATTTTTAATTCTTGGTAATTATGGATATAATTTTTCTTTTCCTCTGGCCTTACCTGTTTTTCAGACATTTTTTGTATTTTCCTTCTTTCTGAGAGATTTTCTCAATCCGATCTTCCAATTTTCAGTTTTGTTCCATTCTGCTGTTTGTGCCATACATTGTATTCTTATTTCAGCTGTTATATTTTTCATACCTAGTAGTTTTGCTTGGCTCTTCCCTATGTTTTCTTGTTCTTCTTTCATGTCGCTGTATTTCTTTTAGTATAGCTGTTTTTAAATTCTTGGTCGTTCACTTCTAAAATTTCTGCTGCTGATAGAATCTGTAGTTGATTGTGTTGTCTCTGTTTTGAACTGGTTGTACTTTTCAAATACCTTGTAATTTTGGCCTGTAAGTTCCTTCTCCTCCAGGAGTATCAGCTATTCCATCAGGTGTCAGAATGGAGGAGGCCACACCCTGATCCATGCTAGTCCATAAGCTCAGGGTAGGGGTGTGTGAGTCCTAGGGTGGGGACCCCCAGGCAGCAGAAGAGCCACAGTTGATTACCCTTCCCCCACTAAACAGCTCCTCAGGTGCAGGTGTCACCCTTTGCTCCCCCAGCAGCACTAGAAGCCAGTGCTCCTAAGGTGGAATTCACAGCCCTAGGGGTTGGAGCAGGAGGGCTTGAGGAGGAACTGCCCTGGCTACTTAGTCCCTAGCTGTTCTCCTCAGTGCCTCACAAGGCAGTACTTCTATGCCAAAACCTCTGTTTTAGAAAAAGTATAGGAGAATGTTTTTTAACTTGGAGGTATAGACAGAAACTTCTATATGACAATGGGCAGTATAAGCAAAGATAAAATCATGACAGACTAGGAGGATGTATTTACAACACTTACACCAGATAAGGAATTAATATCCAGAATATATAAAAACATTTACAAGTAAGAAGAAAAGGAGAAAAATGAACAAAGGTTATAAATAGACATTTCACAGAAGAGAAAAAAATATGAGTAGTCAGTGATCTGGGAAATGTGAGTTAAAATAGTGAAATACCATATTTTGCTCATTACATTGGCAGGCATTTAAAAGGTTGAGAATATCTGGTATTGGTGAATATATTGGGAAATGGATGTGTGGTGGTAATGCTATAAATTGGAATAGCCTTTTTAAAGGAGGCTTTGACAGTTTCTTGTCAAAATGAAAAATGATACTCTAGCAGTTCTAAGTATCCATCCTAAGGAAATATTCACCACAGTATCCATCCTAAGGAAATATTCACCACGCATAAGAGAGCTGCATAAGAACATTTACTGCAGCATTCTTGGTTATAAATTAAAAAAAAAAAACAACCCTGCAGGGTCCGTCAACTGGTAACTGGTTAAATGCATTAATAGTACATCCATACAGTGAAATGAAATGAAATGATCCATTTGTAGAGATATAGAAATTTTGCATAATTCATTAATTATAAAAATTATAGAGTATTACAGTATGAAACCATTTATGGTAAAAACAAAAAAGCTAAAGTTTAAAAGTTTAAATGAAAACATGGGTATTCTCTTAATTTTGAATGCTGTTACCACAGAACGCCTGTAACACAGCTGAAAATTTTTCCTTCAAAACAAATGGGAAAAAAGTTGGTCTGTGGGAAGATTTAAGATTCCAGAGATTGCTGGATTTTTCATGTGTTTTTGTTATCCAAAGATATTTAGCATTTATAAAAATAATTTTATAATCTTTAATTTGAACGTCCATATTTTAAACTTAAAATATTTTTGAACCCGTTAATAAGATCCATCTGATGGCAGTGACATCACATTGCGGTCTCTAACAGAAGGAAACCGGGCTTTTGCCTTGGGCCCCACCGCTCACCCTGAACAGTATCCCGTCAGCAGAACCACTCACACCAGTATCTGACCTCAGACTTCCGAAACACAAGCCCGACTTCAGCCTGCTCCTGATCGCCTCTGCTAATGGAGGCCCCTTGAGGTAGAAAGTATCCAAAATAAAAGATAATCACCAAGTCATTTATATTTGATTTTGAAGTACATTACAAAAATTGCTTTGCAACAAATTTTCCTTCCTAACAGTAAAACAAATGCACATCCATTAGTAGTGAGTGTCCAGCTGTTTGATGTCACGGCGTCCAGAATGAGAGAGTGAATTTACCGCATATGTTCCAAATAGATAATATACTTGAGATGATTAAAAATTGATTATGCTCTCAATAAAAATGCTTTCTTCCTGCATTAGTGGCATATTCTGAGTGGCTTCAGTGAACTGACTGAGAAAAGGTCTCAATTGCAGAGTGTGTCGGAGAATATCCCATTTTAAGGACTAGCATAGATCTTACCTACACCATGGCTACAATCACAAGGTGATTTTGTGGGAGGATGAAAAGGAGGCCTGCAACTAAGGCCATGTATACTATTTTATCTTTTGCAGAATTAATATTGTTGGCCTTTTCCCCCCATTTTTCTAAAGCAGCCTGTAAGATTGCAGGAATATAAGAAGAACCAATGATTAGGCATCAAGGGTTAGTCGAGAAGATACTGTTCAATGTATTGAGCTAGAAAAAGTGGATCCTGCCTGTTCAGAGTTTTGCTCTGAGGTCCATCTTTGAACAGGAAGGTTTAAAAATAAATGTATTTATTTAAAAATAAATTTTTTCTCTGACTGTGAAAGTAGTGTATTTCTTTATTCAGCAGATATTTATTTAGAACCTCTATGTGCCAGAATCTGTTCTAGGTCAGGGGAATTTTGGTGAATAAAACAAGATCCCTGCTGTCATACTGTTTGCATTTGTGTTGTGTGTGTGTGCATGTGTGTTGGGGCATGTTTTAGATAAGGAAGAAAATAGTATTTGGAAGACTACCACTGTTATCATCTTAGGGTAGTCTTCCTTTTTTTTTTAATGTGCAGATAAATTGCTTGATGTAAGACAATTGTTATTGTCTTAACCATCTATGTATGGTTGAAACCATATATATCAGGGGTCCCCAACCCCCAGGCCACGGACCAGTACCAGTCTGTGGCCTGTTGGGAACCGGGCCACAGAGCAGGAGGTGAGTGGCGGGCAAGCAAGCGAAGCTTCATCTGCCGCTCCCCATCGCTCGCGTTATCACTTGAACCTATACCCCCCGCCCCCCCACCCCCCCGCGGAAAAATTGTTGTCTTCCACGAAACCGGTCCCTGGTGCCAAAAAGGTTGCGGACCGCTGATATATATGATATATGATTCTATAACTCACTTTTTTTCAATTAACACAATATTATGAGTATTTTCTCATTCAATATTCTTTGACATAAATGTCTAATCCATTATAGAAAATAATGTATTCATTCCCCACTTAATAGACATTTAGGACATTTATCTTGCTATTTTAACTAATGCTACAATGAATATCTTTGCACCTCATCTTTACTCTCATTTGAATCATCTTCTAGATTTATTTTTAAAACAAGGGTGAATAAACTTTGGCAAGTTTAAGTCCTGATCCAGACTGTCACCTGTATTGTCTCACCCATTGACAGAGAGCATAACATTTCTCTTCTTAAATTTGTAGGAGGCAAAAAAGATAGAAAAATCTTCCCCTTTTACCTTTCATTTGTGCATGCTGAGCAGTCTGTTTTAACTTTAGCCCATTACTATTCTCGTGGCTATGTTGCAAAGGCTTCCCAAGGCTTCTCTTTCTGATCAAGTGATTGCAGCATACCAGGAAGTCAGTGCTGAAATACATTTTTTCTGACATTAACTCTCAGTTCTCACCAGGCTAGTCCCAAACCTTGCATATTAAATATATCCCTACCTTGGAAATACCTCTTCTAGGGGAAAATTTAATAGTGACAGCATTAGAATCTTAGACAGAATTATCTGGCCTGTTGTAATTTGTAATTTAAGGATTTAGTGTGTCAGTGCTAATAGTGCCAAGAGTTGAGTTGAAATGGCATGCCCGGACTCTGAACTCTTTTTCTGAGTGGGCTTGTGTTTGAGGTTGGAAGTATCGTCAGCTGGCACTTTGAGGGCAGCTTGATTAAAAGAATGGCCAGATCTGTGTAGCTCAGGGTGTTCCTCGGCTGTAGAGTAGTTACATAGATTAAGAAAAGGGAGTTGTAAAAGCTGGTGGCTGAATATCACCTTGAGAGTTGAACAGTAATTAACTTTATTTTTAATACAAGAAAGTTACTTCATATGAGAACTGGAAAATGCTCACGATGTAGGTAAAGAGCAGTAATTGTTTTACTGTCTCAAGACGATAGCTAGAAGGTACCAGAAAGAACTAACTGAACAGCCTGGAGAATAGCCTATAAAGTTAATCACATTGCAGAGGTACAAAAATGTAGACTCTTGGCTCTGGTCCTGTCTGGTAGCCATGGTTAATTCATCCAGAAAAGGTGAATGAATCAGCTTTTCTGGGTTGCTGAAGGGCTGTTATCTGCATAGGCGGGTAATATTTCAGAGATATTTCAACAACAGTAAGAACTGTAGGACTTGGTAATACTACTACTATCTTGTATGTTTTTTAATTTGTGACTTTTCCTAAAAATCCTGCAGAAGAGAAAATCGACTCTTAGAGAGGTTGTTTGATTTACCTAAAGTCATAGAACAGATACCAACTCTCCTGATTCTTAACCCAGTGAGTCATTTCTACTTCACCTTGAGGCCTGTGGGCATGTGTGTCTACATCAATAATCCATTCCTGACAATTAGATATTTTACGTAGGAATACCAGCCAGGAGACTATTTCTTACAATTTTAAAGAGTAAAAATTAAAATGTATTACACGTCAATTTAAAACTCCATGCCAATTTCCTAAATATTAATACAGCAAGATGCCCCTGTATAAATAACAAATATATTGGATGTTAGATGCTAAAAACTAAATCCAAATAGTTCCTGCTCTCCAAATAGTTAATATAGTTGGTGGGAAACTATTGCTTTGTTTGCAGTAAGTAGTACATGGCACATCCCCTTGGACGCTGCATTCTCTTCAAAATGTCCACACAGAATTCCGATGTTCTGTCAAGAATGTAACTTTTCCTTTTCCTGTATATCATTTTGTCTAAATCGTTTTATTAAGTTTTAGGTGTGTGTGTATATGTATTAGCGTTACCTATATAAGCAACCGATGGAGGGATTTCCCTGGTAGTCCAGCGGTTAAAACTCCGTGCTTCCACTGCAGGGGGCGCGGGTTCCATCCCTGGTTGGGGAACTAAGATCCCGCATGCTGTGTGTGTGGCCAGGAAAAAAAAAAAACAAAAAACAAATGATGGAAAACATGAATGTTTGGATACTAAAAACCACAGGGAAATGTTAACTAGAGAGGTGGTCTCTAGGGTCTGCCTGTTAATAACCTGGCTGTAAGCAGAGGACATTAAAGCTAAAGCCAGTGAAAACTGCAGTCACACTTAGTTCCAAACTTTGGGTTAATGCAAATGTGTAGTTCAGAAAACCAGGTTTCTCTGGCACATCTTCATAAGGATGGCTGGCCAAGCCCAGTGTGTGCTGGAGCAGAGTCACTGGGAAAACTAAAAGTAAACGTGGAGCTACACACACACACACACACACACACACACACACACACACACACACACACACACACACACACACACACACTAAAGACTGAGGATATTTCAAGGAATTGGCTTCATTTAAGAGCTTGGACCTGTAACAGAAGGTCTTACTTGCCACTGTGTGTCTGTGCGGGCTCACTAGAGTTTTGGGTGGTTGCACATACAGCTGTAGTGAGACTACGAGATGGCCAGTCTGAATCTTTGCCCTTCCCCTTCCTACTGCCATGCTTTCCCATCCTTTGCTTTCCTAACTCTGAACATCCCATTTTCAGTAAATGAGTTTTGGAGTCTGTCGCACGTAAGGGGTGGGAGAGGTGAAGAGAGGGCTGGCTTAAAATCATAACTTGGAGATTATGGCAATGAATTGCATTTGGCTGAATTCTCTGATATGGAAAGCAGGCAACCTTTTGGGAATACATGGAGAAAATTTTGTCTGTAGCTGTTACTAGTCACTGATTCTACTTATTATTTTATGTTGTTTTCTAATATAGTTTGGCTTGAATATTTACATTTTAAAATACATTGTTTTTTTATAAATTACTTTCACTTTGTTTTTTCTTTATATTCCAGTTAGAAAACTTTTTTTTTTTTGGTAATTGTGTATGTAAGTATGTCATGACTTTGAATTTCATTTCAGGTAGTAAAAGGAGAGGTAAGAACAAAATAATTGTTTAAAAAGGGTGTATGTTGGCCCTGGGATTTGATTTTACCTGGCTTAAAGCTCTAATGAGGTAGCTTGTTACTGTTGCATGGATGTTGGTAGAAGACACAGTATTCTTGGGATAGGGACAGAGCCTTACTATGCTAGATGCTCCAAGTGTTGCTTATTTTCTTACAAAATCTGTATGAGGTAGATTTTTAAAAACTTCTATTAATTTTTTTTTAGAGAGTCAAAACAGACTTAAGCAATTAAGTAACTTGCACAAGGTTTTCCCAGCTAGTAAGAAGATTGGAACCAGTTTTTCTGAGCCCAGTTCTCTTACTTCTATATACTGTAGTATACAATTCTCTTAGTCCCCAGTTTGTTGGGTGGAGAGATCTGTGTATATCTTTAGATCAAGATTTTAAATTTTGTGTATTTTGCTTTGTATTCTTACTGATTTCTAGTTTTTTGATATATCAATTTCTGATGGAAATGTTAAAAATCGATTGTGGATTTTGTCCATTTATCTATATAATTCTGACTTTCACGTTTATACATTTCAAAGCTATATTTGGAAGTGATATATAATTATAAACTACATAATTATAAAAATTAAAATTATATAATTGTAAATATAAAAACCACAAAGCTATATATATTTACATATTTCAAAAATATATAGGTTCAGGCAAATTGTTCTCCTTGACAAACTGTTTTCCTTCTTTATCACTGTTTACTTATTTTGCCTTATGTTTATGTACTATTAATATTACTATAATATATGAGCTAATTTAAGAGTTGGTATTTGTCAGATACATCTTTTTTCATCCCCTTATTTTCAGTGTACCTAATTGGTTTTATCTCTGGTGTTTCTTATCAGAAGCATACAGCCATAGTTTGTTTTTTTAAAATCCTGTCTGGTAACCCCTGTCTTTTGAAAGCTCGCCCCCCGACCCTAATCTGTTTAGAACCTGCATTTTGTTTTGTATTTTGAGTGTCATAGAAGTTCAAAGTGTAATGGAAATTTCTCAGAGCCAACGTGGTACTGCTGGGGTGAGCTTTGGGCACAAATGTGTGCATTTTAACTCAAGCTGTCTGTCATTAGTAGTAGCCCCTTAACAGGTTTGCACCTCTAGAGCAAACTTAAAAGACCATCTTAGAAAGGAACATAGCTTCTTGATTATTTGAATACATTCTTTGGTTTGGAATAAAAGGACTATAGAAGTAAATATATATGGCATAAGAAGTTGAAAGGTTTTTACTTTAAGGAGAAGTAAAAACTACAGATTTGGAATCTCAAGAAATGACTTCTGTTTTTTATAGAGTCACCTATGCTGTGTGGAATACAATATAGTTAGAAGCTTTTAAGCTGAAAGAACACGATATGCTGTTTATCAAACATTCTAGGGAAATGAGCATATCATTCTGAATGTTCCCTTTTTTGCTCATTCATTATATTATAGAGGAATAAATTGCTTGGACAACTTAAAGTGCTGAGTTATTTATCATTTGAATAAACAGTAAAGGTTTTTTCAAAGTAAACATAGTGTGACAGTTCTTGTTGTGTAAGTTTTTAGGGTAGAACTCTTGTCAATTTTTCATCTCAATAGCAAAGTAGAGCCATAAAGAAAGAGTTAGGAATAACATCTACATTCAAGGTGAAACATGATGAACAGCTGACTGTAAAGATTCCTTGAAGGCTAAGATCTACCCAAAACTGAGATTCCACTAAGGGAAGAATTCAGGAATGGCCAGGGTATTTTTTTCTATAACAGGATGAATAAAGGTGAAAAACTTACTGAGGTAAGCCTGTTGAGAACAAGCCTCATAGATACCTACGTGGACAGGGTTTACACACGCAGATAAATACTATTTTTTTAATTGATTAAGAGTTATAATTAATAAAATTCTCTTGTAACTGTCAACTAAAAAGTGGTCCAAGTTAGGAAGGAAGTTAAGCTGCTGGACTTGGTGTGTTTTGCCTTTCTTTGTCAGTCTCAGCTTTTCCTTACTAGGTCATTTTTTGTCATGTTTTTTCTATCTAAGAAAAGCGTACCTGTATCCTGCAGGAAACACTGGAAATGCTGTTGGGGCAAATAGCAGAGGCAGTGCCATCCCCAGAGTAGTGGTGGCAGCGTGTGTTGTCAGATGCCGCTGCCCTCTGTCACCATGCTGCCTCTCCTCTGTGCAGTGCGGCTTCCTGTTGTGGTGCATGGCTCCCAGCCCGGCCAACGGAGCGGACCTGCTCTACGCGCGCATCATCCGTCCTTTCTTCCTGAAGCACGAGTCGCAGGTAGACAACGTGGTGAATGACTTGAAGGACAAAGCCAAAGAGACTGCAGATGCCATCTCTAAAGAAGGTATGGCTCGGGGACAGCTGATTCAGCGTGTGAGACGACATGGGATATACTGAGCCCACATAACAAGCTTCCTCACTTCGTGTCCTATAACCTTTCCTCAGCCGTGTGCCGGGGCTAGTCTGGGATTTCTTTCCCAAGACTTTGCCTGTTGCCTTTACTTTTCCCGACATTCTTCTGACATGTCACATAAAACACATCATTCGGTCAGCACATTAGGAAAAATGACTTTCCTTTGGTGGGTAGAGATTTCAGAGAGTCATCTGTATTTATACACAAGTGCAATCTCTTTAATTCATTTCAGGTTGAACTGCTTAATATGCTGTTCACACTGCTTTTGTTAGAGGGCCAAGAGAATGCCCTCTCTCTCAGCTCTCCTGATCCTTTCCTTCAAATACTTATTTGTTGAGGTGCTTAATATGTGCCAAGCATGTTCATAGCACTGGGCATGAACCAGGGAACCAGACAGACCAATGGACCACAGTGAACTCATGAAGGTTACAATCTTGTTGAGAGAGAGAGAGACAATACCATTGAAAAGCAAGTTATATGGCATACTTAGCAGATGATACAGAGAAAAATTAAGCAGATAGAAAGATAGGGAGTGTCAGGGGCTGAAGGGAAGGTTACAATTTTAAATAGAGTGATGTAGCAAATCCTCACAAAGAAGGCTCTACTGAGTCAAAGTTGAAAGTGTTAAGGGTGGGAACCCTGGGGAAGAAAGCTCCAGATAGAAGAAACGGCATGTGCAGAAGCCGGGAGCGGGCAGAGTATGATTGGTAGGGGGTGCTCTAGAGGGAGAGTTGAAGGAGACAAGGTCAGAGAGGTTGGGGAGTGGAGCTGGAAGGGGACAGATCATATAATGCCCTCCAGGCTGTTGTAAGGGCTTTGGCTTTTATTCTGCGTAAGATGCGCGTGAGATGGGGCGCCCCTGGAGTGCTGTGAGCGAAGGAGCAACGTGATTCGTCCTCTGTTGGAACAGGCTTATGTTGGCCACTGTATTAAGAATAGACTGAAGGGGGACAAGAAGGAAATCGGGAGACCCAGTTAAAAGGTTATTGCGGTGATCTGGCTGAAGATGGTGGTGGTGGCTTGACTTGTTTGTAGTGGTAGCAGTAGGAGGTAAGAAGTCAGATCCTTGATACGTTTTGGAGTTAGAACCAGTAGGATTTGCTTATGGATCAGGCATGGAGTACGAGAGAGGAGTCAAGGACGAGGCCAAGCTTTTTTAGCCTGAACACATGGGAGGATAGAATTGCCACTGAGCTGGGGAAGACTGGGTGTTAACAGGTGTAGAGGGGAAAGTAAGGAATTTAGTTCTGGACATAACTTTGTGTCTACTGGGTACATGGAGAAGTCAGCACAGCCAGGTGGATATGGATGTTGAGAGTTCAGGAAACAGGGCAGGGCTAGGGATAGAAATTGGGGGGGGTGTTTACCCACATATGGACAGTATAATAAGCATGAGACTGGATGAGATCACAAGGGAGTGAGTGTAGTTAGAAAAGAGGAAGTCTGAGGCCTGGGCCCTGTGGCCACCAATATTTAGAGATTGAAGAAATGAGAAGCAACCAAAAAAGCAGACTGATAAGGATTGGCCAGTTGAGCAAGCAAGAAAACTCGAGACTGTGGTATCCTTCGGGCCAAGTGAAGACACTGTTTCAAAGAGGAGGGAGGGGTCTGTGGTCACACGGTGCAGACGGGTCAAGGAGGATAAGGGCTGAAAACTGACTCTTGGATTTAGCAGTGAGGAAGGCACTAGTGGTCTTGACAAAACAGAGTTTGTGGGGTGGTGAGAGCAAAATCCTGATCAGAATGCATTTTATGGGAGGAAGGGCATGAGAGAACATAGATTAGTCTTTTGAGAAGTTTCCCACAGAGAGGAGTAGAAGAATGGGGCTGTAACTGGAGGAAGGTACTAGGGTCCTGAGGATGTTTTTTTCTTTTTCTTAAGGTAGAAGAAACAAAGTAGGTTTGAAAAATTAATAGCAATGATCCAGTAGAGAGCAAAAAAATGATAGGAGTGAGAAGGTGAATTGCTGTAGCTCTGTCCTGGAATAGACCAGAGGAGACAGGGTCTAGAGTACAAATAGAGGGATCGGTCATAGGAGCGGGAACAGTTTAGAATTATAGGGGGGGAATCAGTGTTGATGGGTGAAGATGCTGGTAGCTGAGCGTATGTGATGGTGAGGGCTTACAGAAGTGGTTTTCTCATCACTTCAAATTCCTCAGTAAACTAAGAAGAAAGAAGGTCAACTGAGAGAGGGTGGGGAAGGAGGTGATAGAAAGGGGAGTTGGTATGAAATAGTTACTTAGGACGAGGGTCAGCAAGCTTTTTCCATAACGGGTCAGATAATAAATACTTCAGCTTTTGCCGGCCGTCAGGTCTCTGTGGCATCTACTCAACCCTGCCATTGTAGCTTCACGCAACACGCAGCCAGAGGTGACACAGTGACCAGTGAGTGTGACTGTAATGTGCTGGCCGCTCTAAGACAGGGGAGAGTGGATGGACTGGGACAGTGTCCTGTGATCGCCAGGGGGAATTAGAGGCTCACTGGAGGTTTGTGTTCCTGAACTTGTAGTGAGGCCGCGTAGTCTGCTTGTGTCTTCTTTTCCAGCCACATTTCCAGCTGTGTGGGTGCAGCTGTGGGATAGATGGAGAGCTGCGTCCGGGTTGACTTGGTTAAGTAGGAGCTCTGAAGGGGGATCTAATGAGTGGTTCATGTTTGATGGTGGAGGAGGGAAGTGAGGACAAAAGGGAAGTGAGGAACAGTGAAAGGGGCGATAGAATCGATGGATTTTACAACCAGGTGGTGGGGGAAGAAGAACTTGGAGTCAGGGAAATAGAGGGAGCGGGCTGCAAAGATAGGAGGTGATGGTGGAGTGGGACGCTCGGCACTGAGACCAGAGAGGGGCAGCCATTACTGGTTGTGACAGTGAGGACGTGGGGTAGGCTGGAGCAGGTAGGGTGGAATGTCAGGGTTATTGGAGGGGAGGAACCAAGAGGCCAGGCTACTGGAAGAATATCGTAATCACTGATAATTAAAGTAAGAGTAGTGCTAGAGAGTGATATTAAGTTTGGAGTTAAAATCTTAAAGAAATGAGGCAGCACAGCCCAAGGGTCAGCGGACTGGAAAAAGAAGGGCTAGTGGGAAAGATAATCTGATGACATGAGATTCTGAACATGGCCCTGAAGAACAAAGGACGCTTTCTGGACCTCCAGACCCAGTACTACCAGGGTCATGGAAGGAAAAAACAGCCGACACTTGAGAAAGCAGTGTCCTTAGGGGACAGCCAGGTTTCTGTAAAAGCAACAAGGTAAAGGAAGCATTCAGAGAAATGGATGAGGATAGAGGAGATCTCGCTAATGATGGGACTTAAATTCCAGAGGGCACAGTAAGGGTCTTAAAAAGTGGAGAATGGGCATAGAATTAGAGAATTAAAAAAAAAAAAAAAAGTTCTACAATAATGAGAAAGTGGGAGACAAGAGGTGACCTGGACCCTGGGAAACAAGATCCCCCAGATGGTCCCCTGGCAGCTCTGTGTCCCCACAGTGGTGTGCTCTCCCCTCCCCCGCTCACAGGCCGTTCTCTTCCGACGCCTGCTCCTGGGCACATGGCTCCAGTATCCTTCAGAACGTTTTTTACAGTTTCTTCACATCTTCCCGCTTTGGGATCGCCAGTTCCTTTTTAAGAGATTTTTTTTTTTTGCGGTACGCGGGCCTCTCACTGTTGTGGCCTCTCCCGTTGCGGAGCACAGGCTCCGGACGCGCAGGCTCAGCGGCCATGGCTCACGGGCCCAGCCGCTCCACGGCATGTGGGATCCTCCTGGACCGGGGCACGAATCCGTGTCCCCTGCATTGGCAGGCAAACTGTCAAGCACTGCACCACCAGGGAAGCCCTAAGAGATTTCTTAACTGTTCCTCCTTGCTCTTAGCCTAACCAGCAACCTCTGGTGATGTCATTTCTGTCTAGTTTGCCCACATTTCTTAGTCTTTGATTCTCTCAGATCTCAGTACTCTGAAATCCGATTTTACTTTGATCCGATTTTACTTTGATACATTCCTAAACAGAGGTGTGAGAATGAAAATAAGTTAAGAGGAATTTAGGTGCTGACACATTTTAGACTTTTCTCCGAGTTTCTGGATTCTCCAAAAAGGACATTTTTGCAAAAGGCTAGTTAAGAGAGAAGCTGCACTTTCTGTGTAAACTTTGTTCAGCAATTTTAATTGAGTGAAGGGAGAGCAGCTGTCAGGCAGCTGGTGAACAAGGAGGGCCTCCTTGGCTAGCATTCCCCTTGGGGCTCCATCAAGAACAGCTGCAGTTTGTGGAATCTCAGGAGGCCTGGAGGCTTCCAGAACACTCCCCCCTGCCTCATCACACATATCACACTCGTTCTTACAGCACATTCCAAGCCACTTGGTAATTAGGCAGGGTAGGTGGGGCTTAATCTCCCACAGACGTAAGAATATTTTCCTGATGAAGGTAGCTTTGTGCCACAAACTTGAAGACTTACAGCAAACTCTTCCCATCATACAAGGAAATGGTGGCACAACGATAGAACATATGCATATAAGTATTCTATCATTTCTTGATTCGGGGAATGATGATTTTCTCTGATTTTTGTCACCAAGGCATAGACAGCCAACCCTGTTGTCATCAGATTGAGACATAGTGAAATTGTACAGGTGAGCGCTCAGACACAAAGGAGAATTTCTTGAATGTACAGGGGACACTATACGCTCAAGGAATCTCTACTTCTTGTGATACTTAAAGGAGGACAGAGGGCAATGGCTTAGGTGACAGTCACTAAAGGGGGCTAGGCCAGACGACCTTCAGTAACTCTGCTCAAGTACTGAGGATTTGCCCTTGAAGAGGTCTCTTGTACATTTCCGGGAACCTCTCCTGGCCCTGCCCACAAACCTCCCTATGTTCTCATCTGAGCATGAGTCATCCAAGTTGTTGATCTAGTAGCTACATGAGGCACAGAACCACATTGCAAATAGCTCTGATGCAATTTTCTTTCCTCCTAACAGCCAAGAAAGCTGCTGTGAATTTACTGGGTGAGGAAAAGAAGAGCACCTAAATCACTGACTGGATGAAACCTTTCTGCCCTCTCTGTACCTTTCTTTTAGAGCTTGATGTTATATTAGGAACTGTGGTATAAGCATTTTAATAATGTTGCCTTGGAAACATTTTTGATATATTAAAAAAAGGAATGTGTAAGTTTTTTTTGCTTATTTTTACTGTCTATATACACAGGGAACATTTAAATTTAATGCTTTGCCAGTGTCCAAGTTTGTGGACAGTACATTTTGCCTCTGGGTAGGAAAAGACATGTCACCATCCTGCAGGAAATATAAACTTAAAAATTATATATCCTACAGGCTTTGTACTTCAGTGGGCTCTCTGCATGCATTTTCTCTGTACTTTTAGGATACTCTATAACTGTCTACTTCATGTAATGTACAATTCTGTATTAAATGTTTTAAATGTATTTGTGCATACACACGCATAGGGAAATGTTACTGTCTGTGCATAATGCTCATGGGGAGCTCCTGCCAAAGGCTGAAGGTTCCACTGTGCTGGTGTGATCTGAGTAATACTTCAGAAAATTAATACACATGAGTAATGTTTCAAGTGAACAGTTAAGTGATAAATGAGGCTGAACTGGAGGTTGGCCTGGTGGTTTTCCTAACATTGTAGCAGCTGAATACAAAAACAGCTTTGTAAAGCAGTCAGTTGAGTGACTAATGGGGAAATGTACACACACACATCACAGCTCCCAGTTCTGTAGAACTACTAATATTGTCTTGTAGCTTTTAAAAAATTGGCTGATAAGCTTTCAATCTGTCTGTTTTTAAGATGCTATAGTGGAAACCATCCCTGGTTTCACCTTCATAGCTGAATAATATGTTGGTTTAGTCTTGTTTCTTTTCCAGTCTTTTTAAAAGCGGTTAAGGAACCTCCGGAGGCTTGCCCACTTCTGATTACATGTACATTCTTGTTTTTATCATTAGAAACTACATGCTAATGATGACACCAGGCTCTTAAGAGCAATTCTCGGAGAAGAAAGGAAGTATGATATAACCCATAATCCAGTTGGCAGTGGTTAAGACAAACGGCCTTCACCTTCTTTCCCTGGCCTTTAAGGTCAAACACCAGATGCTTCCCTAGTTTACAAATCAGAATCATTTGTAGTCCATTTACACGCCTTCATCTTTATGCTTTATTTTGATAAACTGCATACAACCTCATAGTGTAAGTACAGAACACAAAGTTAAAATTAATGTCACTAGCTTGATTAGCCACATAGCTTATAGGGACCTCGACAACTTGTCTGTACTACAGAATCTGAGCCTTGCACCAACCCTACTGCTAGGATGCTTCTGAATTAGACTAAACTGACCAAAACAAGAGCATAACAAAACTAAAATATCCAGGCCTGTAAAATATTTCTTAAAGCAAATAAAGATGATTAGTTCCCTTTTAGATAACAATTAGGTAAAATCATAATGATGTCTCATGAAATCATTTCTCGTGAAATATAAAAGATATCAAAAATAGGGGATAATATCACCCTAATATTATAATAATATGGATAATATCACACCCAATATTATAATAATATTTTTTGGGGGGGAATGTGATGATAAGGCATCTTGTTAACCATACCTTAAAAAATAAAAAACTTTTAGAAAGCAAACAGAATTAGTTGTTACTGGAAGAAAATCAAGCCTCAGGTTAAAGATTTAAAAAAGTACCTCTAAGAGTCTTTAAATCCCTTTCCCCATAAATAAACTATGCTTTTCTTGGTGGCAGAAGAATGAAAATTAGCAACTTCTAGCTAATCAGAATATATAATCAGATTGTTAGTATACAAAATATGTAACTTTTAGTATACAAAGTATCAGGCAAGGTGGAGCATACAAGTTACTATTGCTCATAACTACTTACAGGCTAGTATCAGTTTTAAAACTACTATACTAAGAAAATTCTGAATGCAATTTTTTTTTTATCCCTATAGCTTTATCCTGCAGTGCATTCTGTAAGAAATTTTAGTTACTGTTTTTGGCAGTCAACGTGTACATATTAATGACAGGAAAACTTATGAGTTGAGCAATTGTCTCAGTTTAGTTTTCCCAAAGAAGGTATTGCCATGGCTAGAGTCTTTGAAAAACTAATCGAGCCTGTGTCTAGCTATAAGACAAGCATTTGTTTATACATGAACACTATTTTGGGGATATGTAAAGGCAAAGAATTCCTACGACAATTCTTCTCCTACTTAAGAGCTTCTGATTGACAATTACTGCTACTCTGGGGAGTTTTCTACCTACAGCCTGAAGAACATGAGCATAGCCTTTAAATAAGTTACCACCTATCCTGAAGATGTGATATAGTAAATGAAAATGAATGTAAATAAAATTCCGTTATCTCATTGAGCTGTTTTAGTTCATTTTATTTGATGGGGCTTAAAAGACTTTCCCTAAAAACATACCAACCAAAAAAAGAGTTTCTACCAGTAATTAGCATTAGATGTAGAAGAAACCGAAACTACTCTTGACCTTTGAAATAACACAGGTTTGAACTGCACGAGTCCATTTACATACGGATTTTTTTCAATAAATACATACTACAGTACTACACGATCTGCAGTTGACTGAATATCCAGTTGCAAAACTGCAGCTCTGGAGAGCCGTTTGTTTGCAAAGTTATCACTGGATAGTTGACTGTGATAGTTGTCAGCCGTACTGCTTTCTACTGGCATAATGTATTACACACAGTCACATACAACTACTAGTTGGTGTTATTATTGCATGTAAGTATATTTTGATGTAGTAAACACATGTGCCTCCAAATCACTCTGTACTTTAAGAGACCAAGAAAAGAACTTGGGATTTTATTAAAAATACCTACTTCTGGAGGGTGTACTTTGGTCAGCTTCATCTCCTACATTTGCTTATTACATGTCTGTATGTCTAGAATCATGGTGTTTATAGTAATAGATACAATTCACATCCTTAGCCATCAAATATTACAGTTCTATATAATACAGCAGGAGAAAGTAAATATATTTGAGAATGACCTTATTTAAAAGTTTTTCTGGCTGCTTACTACAATATTAGCTTATAAAGTATCTTTGTAAACAGACACCTCAGAGAATTAAGAGCAATAAAGAGGTTATTTGGTCAAATCAGTGGTTCTCAAACTTGTGTGCATCAGGATTTCTTGGCGGGGGTTGCGGGAGCTGGAATTGGTAAAACAGATTGCTGGCCTCATCCCCAAAGTTTCTGATTCAGGAATTCTGTGGTGGGGTTGAAAAATCTGCATTTCCAACAAGATCCAAGGTGATGCTAATGATCCAGGAATCACAGTTTGACACAAAACCACTGGGTTAGATTAATGCTCTCTTTACACTTAGTATACAGAGGGTTTCAGGCCTGGACTGTGCATTACAATCATCTGAGCAGCTTTCAAAGAATACTGGTATCTGCCTCCACTACCAGAAATTCTAACATTAACCTACTATACACCCAGGTGCCAGTATTTTTAAACTCTTCAGGTGATTCAAATATGCAGCCAGGGTTGAGAATGTGAAATAAGATTCGTATTTATGGCAAGACAAGAAAAATTTAAAAATAAAAATTCTTCTCTGTCCTTTGGTCTCCCCTCTCCCCCCAGTGTGCATTGTGTACCCACATTATGCATTGACCAAAGCTCCCCCATCAGCAGGAATACCTGCTCGACCCCATAAATAGCAACATTCTCCTAGCATCAACAAGACAACTCCTTGAAAGATAACAGGCCTTCTTGAGCTTGTAAAGGTTCACATGACCTACCACGATGTCGCTTAGATCTGATTTATGAAAACTGACAAGTACAAACACATCATTTAACATACAGCCCTCTCTCAAAAAAAACCATATATAAACTGTGTCTTGACTTCTAATGGGCAGAACAATTCTCAGAGCTTTCTGAGATGCTCTTCCCGGGTTTGAGGATGCTCAATCCTCAAATTTGGCTTGAATAAAATTTTCCCATTCTTTCTTAGATCGACTGATTAAATTTTTCACCAACAAGAACTACTGGTAGAGACTACTAGTAAGGTCGAGAATCCCAAGGTCTGGAGAGTTTGTCTTAGCTCATTAGTTCACCTGGTGTGTTAGTTTCCTATTGTTGCTGTAACATATTACCACAAATTCAGTGGCTTAAAACAACACAGATGTATTAGCTTACAGTTCTGAAGGTCAGACATCCAAGAGGTTGGCAGGGCTGCATTACCTCTGGAGACTGTAGGGGAGAATCCATTTCCTTGCTGCTTTCAGCTTCTACATGCTGCCTGCATTCCTCGGTTTGTGGCTACCTGGTACTCTGACCTCTGCTTCCCTTTTATAAGCACCTTTGTGATTACATTGGGCTCACCTGGATAATCCAGGATACTCTCTCCAGCTCAAGATCCTTAATCTCATGTGCAAAGCCTTTTGCCATGTAAAGTAACATACTCACAGGTGGTTTTGTTTTTTTTGTTTTTGTTTTTGTTTTTCGCGGGGGTGGCCAGTGGTAGGGAGAGCGGCCTATTCTGCCTACCCCACCTAGTCTCTCTTTGGGTACAGAAATTTCATTATAGTTACCCTCAATATCAAAATAACTGCAAAGAGCATCTTAATGTTGGGAGGAAACTAAAAAAAAAAAAAAAAGGGTTTAGGGAAGAACTATTCATATCCAAGTAAAGACTGGAGGTTTATCCTCTGGAGATAGTAAGAGGATCTTTGGAGTAGGGGACACAGGCAGAGTTAAGGGAGGCAAGTTGCATTAAAAACAGGATTGAGCGACTAAATGCTGAGACCCATTAGCCCCACCCTGCCTTCTCACACTAGGCTCCCAGATCTTTATCCTCCTAAAAGCTTCTTAGACTTCTCTCTCGGTAAGCACATCAGCCTAAGAGAAAACACCTCTCATCTTGGAAGTTTCCCCCAAAATGTCTCAGCCAGATATCCCTTTAGTGAAACTCACAGTCTGCAAGCCCTTCTTATGTGCTCAGAACTTCCAATCAACTTCTTTGGTCTTTCACTCTTAAAAAAAAATTAAGGAAAGCCACTTAAACATGACAGGAATCTAAATAAAAACAATTTTTAAAAAAAGTGACTTGGAAGTAAAAGGATATAAACCATACCCTCTAAGAAAGAAGAAATTACATCCATGAAATAAGAATAGAATGCTAGAAAAAGGAAACATTTAGATGACAAAAGAGCTTACGTAAGTTGAAAATAACAAGAAAAATGAAAAGTTCAATAGAAGGGTTGGAAGATAAAGCTGAGAAATTCTAGGAAATAGAACATAAAGACAAAGAAATGGAAATAAGAAGAAAAAAAGAAAATTTTAGGACTTGCCCAGCAGGTCCAATATTCAAATAAGGAATTCCAAGATCAGCTCTCCGGCTATAGGATGCCTGGATGCACAAAGCCTGAGGCCGATGCCACCAGGACCTCGTGGGAAGAGGGGCTCTGTTCTCATCTTTCAATAAAGCTGTTGGTCTAATTTTTTTAAAAAAGCAATTCCAAGATCAGAAAGGGGAGAAAAATCATCAATGAAATTTTCAAGAAAATCTCCCAGAACTGAAGAACACAAGTCTCCATATTGAAAGGGCCCATTAGGTACCCAGTACAATAGACAAAAGGAGACCCACACAAAGCACACTATTGTGATATTTAAGAATACTGAGATCTGAGTTTCAGTAAGAAAAATGTGAGTCACGATAGATCATGAACCAGAATGGCTACAACAGAAGACCATGAAGCAATGCCCTTAGACTTCTGAAATAAAATGATTTCCAATTCTAGTTCTATACCCAGCCAAACAGTGTGAGGGTAGAATGATGACACTTTCAGATATGCAAGGTCTAAGAACATTTACCTCCCTTACATTTTCACCAGGAAGATCCTGAAGATGGGCTACACAAAACAAAGAAGTAACTCAAGAAAGAATACATAACATGCAGAAATACAGGATATCCAAAAACAGCAAAGTAGTGAAGCGAGTCACACTCTGAATGATGGTGAAGAGAGAGCCCTGAATGAAGCTGTGCACTGGGTGGAAAGGGTAACTAGTAGAGATTAGAGCCAGGTGAAAGGCTCCAGAAGAGACTTCTTTAAAAAGATGAAATTAATGAACTACTTGGGCTTCCCTGGTGGTGCAGTGGTTAAGAATCTGCCTGCGAATGCAGGGGACATGGGTTCGAGCCCTGGTCTGGGAAGATCCCACATGCCACAGAGCAGCTAAGCCCATGCACCACAACTACTGAGCCTGCGCTCTAGAGACCGTGAGCCACAACTGCTGAGCCTGTGTGCCACAACCACTGAGCCCGTGCACCTAGAGCCCGTGCTCCACAACGAGAAACCACTGCAATGAGAAGCCTGCTCACCGCAACGAAGAGTAGCCCCTGCTCGCAGCAATTAGAGAAAGTCTGCACACAGCAATGAAGACCCAACGCAGCCAAAAATAAAAATAAATTTTTTAAAAAACAAAAAAGATAAACTATCTGATGTGAACAAACTATTTGTAAAGACGTCTTGACAACTGATAGTTTATGGCTGAGTTAGTGACAAATATTCAGAAAACTGAGCAAATAAAAGAAAAAAAATTAGCCCCAAAGAAATAAAAAATAACCATAGCATACTCGAGAGTGTTTCTGGAGATCAGCTGGGGATCTTCCTAAATGCATTCGAATTCTGGGCTTGGGCCAGAGATTCTGCATTTTTCACAAGCTCCCAGGGGAGCCCAGTGCTGCTGGATCCCTGACCATAATTTTGAACAGCAAATGTACTACATAGTTCAGCTATGAATGGAATATAGGATAATAATGTAAACTTTGAATAGTGATTAAAATTATAAAATACAGTGGTAGAAGGGAAGATGGGAAAGATACATGCATGTGTTGGGGGTAAAGGAAGGAAAATGAAATCATCCTCTTCTACAGATGGAAGTTAATGCCTAAAATTGAAATTATTAAAACTGGCTGGCTCTTTAAATTTTGTACAAGTATAATACTGATAACAATAAAGTCCTTAAAAAAAAGGGCAAAGGATGTGAACATAATTCACTGAAATAAATACAAATGACATTTCAACATAAGAATAAATGCTCAATTTTGCTCATTAGAGAAGAGCCTATTTTTCACTTGATTGGGAAAGAAGCAAAGTTAATTATTCACTGATTGCAGCAAGATGAAGAAACAGCAATATGTTACAGCAATAGTTGTAAAACCTTTTCTGACAATCCTATTGCCCCATAAGTAAAAAAAATTTTAGATTCTAGTCATCTTTCTCTAACAAATCTTTTAAGTTGACTGCCCCAGTATCCACTCTCAACTACTCACTTCCTTGGCTGCCTCTACTATCAGGACTGAAAGGCTGTATTTCACTTTGTGCCGGAGTTCTCGACCATGAAACTTAAGTGAAAGTTGGCCAGGAAGGATTTTGAGAAATCTTTGGCTTTCCTTTTAAGGGGGGACAGATGTGGAACTCTGATACAATGTCGGGTCTGGTATCAGCCCTTTCACAAGCTTGCGACAACTGTAAGGATGTTAGAAACATGCCATGGATAGTGGAGTAGAAAGGTATGAGGGCATCACTGAGCAACTGAACCAACACCTATAATAAACTTTGGGTTTCATGTTATTTGAAAAAATTTAATTTCTGCTTAAGTCCCTCATTGTTTTCTGTTACACAGCCAAACACATTCCTAAGTGATACACTTCCCCAAAGAGGGCTTCTCTGAATCATGTTTTGCACCCCTGTATTTATTTGTAAGTCTGATATATAAACTGCTGTACTATTATGCTCACTATAAAACGTATTAAGGACAGAAGTCGTTAGAGAGAAAAAAACCTAAGTAGCAATTCTAATACTTCTTCCTGCATACCAATGGATCATCTCATACAGCCTGGATGTGTAACCCCTTTTAAAGCTCTGAAAGTCTGGCTTCGTTTATTCTGTAATCACTTGGAATTGTTTGATCTCAAGCAATAAAAACTTAAAGAAATGGGGATTTAAAGAAGAACATAAGGGAGCTCATAAGATTCACAGAAGAGCTATACCAGGCCTCAGGAAGACAGGAATCAGGATAGGTCAAATTTGTAAACAATTCCCATCACCATCTGTACTTGTGTTTCTACTCCAGATTTAATATTCGTGAGAAATAATCCATTGGCCTGGCTTGGGTCATATCCTGTGGTCAGGATGCAGTCCTATAATTAACTGCCCTTCCAGAAGCATATGGAGTCAGGGAAGGCAGTTCCCCAAGAGATGATCAGTAGACAAAAACATATGGCTGGATAAGGAGTCTCTTAAATTTTACACAAAATCACCACTTTTAGAACAGTGCTATGGAATAAAGTCAGAATCACCAATCCAATTTAGTTTCTTGAAAAAAATGTTTATATCAAGGTGCTAAAGCATAGGTAACTTTAGAACTCCAATTAAAATAATATTCTTAAGTCTACACAATAAGCAAATCTAAAGCTTAAACTCCAGGACTTTCCATATGCTAACAAACTAGTAATTGATTAAACAATTCAATTACAATAATTGAGTAGAAGAATATGATCTACAGAGTGAAGTCAGAAAGAGAAAAACAAATATATATTAATGCATATATGTGGAATCTAGAAAAATGGTATAGATGATCTTATACGCAAAGCACAAAGAGAGACACAGACATAGAGATCAAACACAGGGATACCACGAGGGAAGCGGGGGTGGGATGAACTGGGAGATTGGGATTGACATATACACACTACTATGTGTAAAACAGATAACTAATGAGATCCTACTGTATAGCACAGGGAACTCTACTTGGTGCTCTGTGGAGACCTAAATGGGAAGGGAATCCAAAAATGAGGGGATATATGTATACGTGTGGCTGATTCACTTTGCTGTACAGCAGAAACTGACACAGTAGTGTAGAGCAACTATACTCCAAGTAAAAAGAAAAAAAAGAATATGATCTATAGACTGCCTGTTCATAGACCTCCATAAGGATTTAACCACTTTCTTCTGGTTTTAGGCTCACCCTACACTTCCACTCCCCGTTTTATTCTCTTTATCTCCTCTGCTGGCATTAATTAGTTCATAAGCAAAAGCTAGAAAAGTCAGTTTGAAATTTATTTAACTTAAAAGATGAACAAAATGTGTACTTCAAATCTTATTAAACTCATTTATCCGAAACATGTTTACACAGAGGACAAACAGATATAGGATTTCAAGTAACTTATGGTAGAGTCCACTGTCCATTTAAAAATATGATTCTTTCTTTCACAAAAACTCTGCATTAAAAGGCAAAAAGAAAAAATTTCTTTTATACTGCCTAGGAGCTGGATACATACTTCTGATGTAAATTTATTTCATTGTCAACTCTGATGCTGAAGCTGGGAGGCACAAATGTTCATAGTTCAGTTAAATGATGCAAACAGAAAGCTGTTTCTCTCAGATACAAATGAGAAACCTCCATTCATGTCTCTTACAGTAGTACCACATCCTCGATTCTCATACCAGGTCACTTCTTCTTCTTTCCTTTCCCTTTTTTACTTCCCTCTCCTTGCTGAAGACTTTGGTCACCACCTCCTGTTTTTTGTGTCCTTGTTTTCAGTTTAGGTATCATTTCTGCAGCATACAACATTACTGACTTACCTAGGAACAAGAAGTTAGGCTTAGTGTATAATCTGAGAAATAAGACGTAAAAGGTCATTAACTTGAAAATCATAAAGTTTAAGAAATCATCACCACATCAAGAAAATAAGAATTTAAAAAGAAAAACTCAAATGACTATGAAGACAATGATTTGCTCAAGCGGGGACCTTTCCTGGAGAAAACGTAGTAAGAACAATGCTGAAATATTTAAATGAACAAAATAAAAATTTAGAACACTTTATTTGAAATAAAAAATATGATCTTGGTCCTAGGAATTGACTGGAAGATCAAAGGAAAATATATCTAAACATAACAAGCTGGAAACAGAGTCAGGATATCATTGTAACTTAAGCTAGGAAGCACAGGCCCTCTAAGTCTTACAGCAAACGCCCATGTCATTAAGCTACATAATATGTCACTCACACGCCCAAATGATTTATGCCCACGTGCCCCCTGCTCTGGACACCAACCACCTCCTCCAGCTCCAGTGACTGCTTTCAACACACCAGCCGCTCATCTCTGTTCTTTTTACTTTCTTACTGTTTTCTTACTGGAAACAGGAAGCAACATCTTTTCAACTGTAATTTTTACTTCTATGTTATTAACTAGTCAAAGCAAAAGGTTTTTTTTTGTTTTTTGTTTTTGTCTTTTGACTTGTAAGAAGTAGTGTAGGAAGATGCTAAAGAAAAGAAAAAATACACTGAATATACTACCTGTCATTCCCAAGTCAGACCCTTAAGTTTCTAGAAATATCTACCAATCCTGACAGGTTTTGGTAGATATTAATAACCAAATAATTATGTTAGAATAATAACCAGTTATTTTAATTCAATTAAAAACAATTCAGTTGTCAGTTTGGGGTTACTGTGTCAAGAAATAAATTAACAGCTCCATTTAAAAAACCTAGAACATATTTTTTACAAATAAAAAATTCAGAAAAGTAAAGAATTACATGTAAATAAATACTCATCTTCCCAATACACCGAGTTAATATATTGGAATACTGAAGTTTGTTTTGTTTGGTTCTCATTGTTTTTTAAGAAATAAAACACCAGAGCTAATGCTACAATCTACTCTGACCATCACACCCCTGACCACACTCCTCACCCCCTACTCGCCATTAGGTTAACTACTACCTTAACACTTGGTGTTTTCTTCCAGTCCGTTTCAAAAATGTTTATATATATGTCAATAAGCAATACTACATATACATCAATCAATAAACAGTAATATTTTGTATTTAAATGTATACCTAAGTGGCACCACACTATGCATATCTCTTGCATTTTTCACTCAATATGGATTTTTTTTAATTTTTAAAATTATTTATTTTGGCCACCCCACGCAGCTTGTGCGATCTTAGTGCCCTGACTGGGGATTGAACCCCGGGCCCCTGGCAGTGAGAGAGCACAGAGTCCTAACCACTGGACTGCCAGGGAATTCCCTAAATATGGCTTTTTATTTTTTTATTTAATAAATTTATTTATTTTATTTATTTATTTTTTGGCAGCGTTGGGTCTTTGTTGCTGCATGTGGGCTTTCTCTAGTTGCGGTTAGCGGGGGCTACTCTTTGTTGCGGTGCACGGGCTTCTCATCGCGGTGGCTTCTATTGTTGCGGAGCACGGGCTCTAGGCGCACAGGCTACAGTAGTTGTGGCATGTGGGCTCAGTAGTTGTAGCTCGCGGGCTCTAGAGCACAGGCTCAGTAGTGTGGTACACAGGCTTAGCTCCTCCACGGCATGTGGGATCTTCCCGGGCCAGGGCTTGAACCCATGTCCTCTGCATTGGCAGGCGGATTCTTAACCACTGCGCCACCAGGGAAGCCCTCAATATGGCTTTTTAAATTTATTGATAGCAATGAATAACAGACCTCAAGGGTCTCTAGGATCTGAAATAGCAGTAATGTATGACCATTTAATAATTTCACATTCTTAACCTGGGAACAATGATGGGACTTCCAGAGGTTTATAAAATGTTCACGCAACAATTTTTTTTTTTTTGGAGAAATAATTAGTAGGTTTCATCACATTCTAAAAGGTCCTTAACTTAAAAGAAGTTAAAAGCACTGTTTACCTCTCTGCATCAGCAGTAGCCCTTTTTCTAAATTAATCTATAGAATGCAAATTATGTTTTTGACCTGTCAAAAGGTCAGTTTTAGAACATTTTTGGCAGTGTAGAGGAGTAACCTATCCCAAACTTATTTCAGTCATTAAAAAAAGCTTACGTGATGGGAACTGTACAAGACAGAGACTGCCATCTTCCTGTTTGAGCTGGACCCGGACTCTGCCCCTGTACTGAAGATCACGATTCCATTCTCTAGAGTACATTTTATTTTTCTAACATAAAGAGATAAATAAAAACAGGCTTTAAGAAAATTATGTCAATGAGATGAGTATGGAAAATAGTGAACAAAGAACCATATCATACCTCAAGAAATACATTAAGTCCAACTGCTGAGCATACATCTTGAATCTCTGTAGCTGTAGGATTTTCAACAGCCTGAAAAGTTAAAAACAAAAACACTAAATAGCTCAGCTTTAAGTGGATATTGCTACATTGTTGTATAAATCATTTCAAATACTTTGATCAAAACATATACCAAAATCCTAGGTTTCCTTTTATTTTTATTTTTTACTAGGTACAGTTGTTTCGATTGTAATTTTTAAATTCCTGGGACTCACACTGATTCATACTTGTGTATCCACCTCGCTTCCAAGAGAACATAAACTTCACACGGTTAATACTGGTTAAACAACTATTACAGATGCAACCATTTCCTCCCTCCCTCCTTTCTTTCTTTCTGTCTGTATTTACTCTTTAGTTTCCATACTCAGCAAATTATAAGGTATAACAACCTTATATTCAGAATAGACAAAGCTTAGTATGGCTAATGGAGATTCCATTGCTTAATGTGGAGAAGTGTTTGTCCTGATCACCAAGTACCCTTTCTGGCTCCTCCAGAAGCCCTCAGAATTCTGTAGTCATTAATGGTACACTTTGATGGACACATCTGTCTATTAAATAAATATATGCTAGGAACTGTCTTTGCCACAAGGGTCTTTTTTTCAAGTAGTCTACATAATACAGATGCAACCACTTTAGAAAACTGTTTGGCAGTATCTACTAAAGTTAAATATATGCTTTTATGGCCATGCAATTCCACTGCTATAGGTATGTATCAAGGAAAAATACAAAATAGACAATCTCAAGAATGTTCACAGTAGCACTATTTTTAATAGCCCCAAACTAGAAACAACCCAACTATCCATCAATAGTAGGCTGGATTGTGGTATATACACACAATGCAGTAGTACAGAGCAGTGGCTTTCAGCAAGCTAATTTTGCCCCCTGACATTCAGCAATGCTAGGAGACATTTTTGATCATTACAACTAGGGTGGGGTAGGGCACTGGCTTCTGATGGGTAGAAGGCAAGATGCCGCTAAACCCCCCATAGCACAGCACAGCACAGCCTCTGCAACCATGAATCATCTGGCTCAAAACGCTGGTGGTGCTGCTGTTGGGAAACCCTACAACAGAGCAATGAGATTCAACAAACTACACTCACAAATGCAGGGTATAAGCACTCATAAGCTGAAACCTCTTAAGCTTCATGTTCATTGAAATCAGACAGACATAAAAGTACATAGTGTGTAATGCCACTGAAACAAAATAAGAAACAACCAACAGTAATCTATGGTATCGGAAGTCAGGGCAGGGGTCATCCTTTGTAGTGAGTGTATGTGGAGGGAACAGAGACTGGGAAGGGACATAAAGGAATCTTCCTGAGTGCTGGTAACGTGTTCTTTTTAAAATTTGGGTGCTTGGGTGTACTCATTTTATGAAATTTAATCAAAATAAACACTTAAGATTTATGTATATTTCCGTATGTATGCTATAAATCAATAAAGCTAAAAACAATTCAATCATTCTCCAAATTATCTTGAGAACTTGCTTCCAGAGGCCTCTGTCAATGTGGCTTGATGTTAGGCATTATTCTGCATCAGTGCTTTGGCGTCTTCTCTTTTACCCTGTAGCAGCAAAGTAGACTTTCCTCTACACATTTAAGCAGTAAAATGAGAGATATTAAATAACACAAAGATAATGTACTGCTTCAGGCCAAGTTCCTTAAATCCATCATCAGATTACAAAATGTAAATTAATCTTAAAAAAAACAGGATATAACATTAATTTTGAAAATGAAAAGCTACAAAGGCCTCCGTCACTTGGCACTAGGCACTTTCTAAACTTAAGCCACCAGGCCAATTAAGAATTCGGGTTTTTCTACTGAAACAGCACAAGGGAGAAATCATCTCTTTTAAAAAGTATTAATTTTAAAGTAACTTTACCCCTCTCAAAAAGAAGACGATGACGATGATAATGGACATAAAACTGTATAACTCAACATATCTAAATTTTCTGCAAGTCTTGTTTAAAAACTCAGCTGCATTCTGTATATCATATTGTACAATGCCATAATTCTGGTTTCCTTTATTAAGGGAAAGAGTGTCATAACCTTAAGTTTAAAAAAACAAAAACGTGCAAACCCTACAACGCTCCATCCCAAACTTCTTTCAAACACACGCTCATGAAGAACCACTTAAAAAATTCTTTCAGTTATGAATCAGTGCCCTCCTGCATCACCATTATAACGAAAGCACCCCAATTGTTGGCTGCCGTTCTCCTCATGCCCCAAACAATGCAGTAAAGTAAAAGAAGCCTTTGTGGCCCTGACAATACAACCTCCCCAGGCCCTCAAACACAGAAGTATCAGCCCGCTTACCTTACTTATGGGGATTCGCCGCCCCTCCGCTATGGTCTTCTTGTTATTTAAATAAGCAGGATAGATACAAATGAACCTGCCACAGGAAAAGCCCAGCTGGATCACTAGAGAAATATTTCCAAAAATTCATTCATTCTTTCATCATCATCATCAGGATTGCCGGTACACCTATACTATTATGTGCTTAACTTTTTTTCTTTAAATTGCCCCCCCTCTACTTAAAAAGCGAACTTTAACTTACTACCTTAGATGGAAAAAAACATCACTTGCTAGAGGGAGGGAGGGAGGGAGGAAGTAACGCCGTAACTGGTCAGTTAGATACAGGTGCCTGTCAAAAGCTTCTGAGAGCGGGGGCCTGCTCTCATAGAAACTACGGAATCAGAAGTATTAAAGGATTGAAAGAACTCAAACGAGCCTTTCCGAACGTACCGACAACTGAAAGAACAGATTTTTCACACTGTGATTACTTAACGTCATGTCCACGTAGCACCCAAAGTCCTCTGTCTCACGTACAGGTAAACAGTGAGCTAGGTAAAGTTGGGATCTAGGGACCTGCGAACAGCCCTGGCGGAGCCGGCCTCAGGGAGGAACGGACGCCGGAGGACAGGCCCGGAGCCCGGGGCTGGGGCTGAGCTCCCCCGGCGAGCCTTCCTCAGGGATGGGGAAGGCTGTGCAACACCCGCGGGCTCGCCGCAAGGTCCCTCCTCTCTCCGGACTCACCTGTCCTGGTCGGCCGGGGACCGCGCTGCGGCGCAAGCCATCTTCACCCAGACCCCAGGCCAAACCTGCAGGGAAAAACGCGGCCTGAATTCAGCTCGGAGATTTCCCAGACCACCCCATTTCCGGCGGATGTCCTGCCCACCGAAGCGCCTATGCGTCCGCCGCTTTTCACCGTCGGTTTGTTCCAGCACCTGTCGCTCGGCGTCAGGATCTCTAGTTTCTGACGTGGCGTCGAAACCTCTCGCGAGAGGGTCCACGAACGCTACTAATTCCTTCGCTTCTCAAGATCTCGCCAAAAGCAGCCTTTGGGGCGTTTGCTCTGGCACTAAAATTGGCCTAGGCGTTCACGCGCTTTCTTGACTAATTTGACACTGCGTTTGGATGGTGCTAACTTCTCTCGTCCTTAGTTAGAGTAGGGCTCCACACCGCGGGTGATCTGTGAGTTCCAAGCAAGTTGTTAGAGTAGGCAAGAAAATACCCTTTATGTTTAATCTTTAACCGCTCCTGGGCCCTGCAGCTTGCTTTCAACTTGGCAAAAATGGAACTAGCAAAGTTACTAAGCCCTGTATTTCACTGTGCTGTATGTTAGAAATTTGACTATACATTTTCAAAACCTTTACCCTAAAATTCACTGTATTTTTACATACCTTAGGTTAATTGCAAAGCACTGTTTGAGCATCCCATTCTTTAAACACAACTTTATTCGTATTTTCGCAGCGTCCGTTTATTCAGAAAGCCGGACAAGGTAAAATAGGTATTTCCTTCTAAAACTGAAAAAACAAAAAAACAAACAAAAAAATCTGCCCAAAGTCTTGAGTCTCCTCGAGGCTGGGTAATTTTCGCCATTCAACGTTAAGGATGGCTGAGCATAAATACCCAGCTGGTCGGACTGGAAGCCCCTGATTTTTCTCCATCCCCTCAGTTCCTGTCTCTCAATCTTCCTTGTACTAGTGTCTTACTTTGGTGGATTAGTTTGGTGCTTATGTATATAAATGTCTTACTTCTTTCTAAAGTGCACAAGATTCCTGTAAAAAGAGCTTCATGCAATGACCAAACCAAACCAGTTTCTACAGAACTCTGAGAATTTGCCCTAGGATAACTGTCACGGGGGAATTCCAGAGCACAACGTGGTGTTTATGAGTAAGATTTGTCTACATTCCATCGTCAGCCTCTGTTGGATTCGTATCTATTGATATATCTTGGTGTAGGAGGGTAGACTGTAAGTAAAATTTCTTTTAGTGAACCTGTTTCATTACAAATCCTTTAAGGTGTTTGAACACAAGCAGCACTGCTTTGGTACTCTTACGGGGAAGTGTTACACCAAATACCAAAGTGGAGGACAGGTGTTCTTCCACTTCTAGAGGAATAGAGTGCAACTTCTGGACACCAAGAACTCCTGACAGTATGGTCCCCACTTAGGCACCACCAAGATTCTGGCTGGTGTCTGATGGAGAGCACTGTTTTGGTAGATCTGGTTGGTTTGAAAAGACATAACATGAGAACATTTACTGAGCTGAAGACTCAAGATTGAAAAGACTCAGTACTAAAAGATAGGGCTGTGGAAACAAACACACACGGACTTAAGCTAGTAAAACTGCTTTATTTCAAGGATAAAAACAAAACTCTAAAAACACCAAGGTAGGAAATAAAAGTAATCTATAGGAGAAAAGAACTCAGACTGACTGTTGAACTTCTCAGACACAGTAAACATTAGAAGTTAAGAGTTGCCTCTCACTGTTGCAGCCTCTCGCGTTGCGGAGCACAGGCTCCGGACGCGCAGGCCCAGCGGCCATGGCTCACGGGCCCAGCCGCTCCGCGGCATGCGGGATCCTCCCGGACCGGGGCACGAACCCGCGTCCCCTGCATCGGCAGGCGGACTCCCAACCACTGCGCCACCAGGGAAGCCCAGAAGTTAAGAGTTTTGAAGAAAATGAACTGTGACTGAAGTTGTGACCCAAATTATCCTTTGTTTGAGGGCAAAAGAAAAACAATTTTAAACAAGCAAGGATTTAGAAAGTATATTCCCAACTTAGCTTTTCTGGGAAAAAAACAAACAAACAAAACTATTTAAGGACATACTCCAGCCAAGCCAAATTATATTAACATAAAGATTTGAAGAAAGTGTTTCCTCTATGCTATATAGGGAAAACAGTGGTGAACACATATCTAATATATAAGTGAATTCAAATAATTATTAATAATGTGATGGTGAAGATAACTGCAATTGTTAAAAAAAGATTCTGAAAATTAAAAACAAGTGAATCTGTTACTACTGGAACAGAGATTTTGCAAAGAACTTAGATTTCAACTGAAATAGTGTATGTCCCTCTAAAATCATTACCTGCTGCATCACCAGGGTTTTCATAGGACCTTGACTTCTTACCATTTTTTCTGCCTTCTCTTTCCTTTTGTCTTCCTGTCTCTGTTCCTCAACCCCCCCATTCCTGGGTACTCCAAGAACCCCAAGTTCTTGCCTCTCTTAAGCACACCTATGAGATTTTCTCGAATCCTCCTCCTACTCAAACTCCAGGCTTGGCTTTACAGATCCCAAACCCACCAAAGGTCCTCAGCTAAAGAAAAGGACCTTTGAGAATTTTACCTTAACAAGAGCCACCCCTTCTGGAAGGAAGTTGTGGTTTTAAATAATAACTCTCCTTTTGTTTTGTATAGATGAAGTCATCTGTCAAAGACTGACAGTGTCACTGGTTCCATGGTTTTTGTCAGTATCCCTTTGTGTTTGTAATTTTGTTTCAGACACTTGATGCTCTATCATTTGATGTTTAAAGAAAGTCATAACTGATGTTCACCTTCTTTTCATTATGTTTGATGTCTTTTATCCAGAATTATACTTTGACATAAATTTACCTTTACTGTTTTCTTTGCATTTGCCTGTGCAAAAGTGGTTGTGCTTTTAGTTTTATACATTCTGGATCATTTTTTAAATTAATTAATTTTTATTTTTTTGGCTGTGTTGGGTCTTTGTTGCTGCGCGCGGGCTTTCTTTAGGTGCAGCAAGTAGGGGCTACTCTTTGTTGCGGTGCGTGGGCTTCTTATTTGGGGTGGCTTCTCTTGTTGTGGAGCACGGGCTGTAGCTGTGCAGCCTTCAGTAGTTGCAGCACAGGGCCTCAGTAGTTGTGGCACTCGGGCCCTAGAGTGCATGGGCTTCAGTAGTTGTGGCTCGCGGGCTCTAGAGCGCAGGCTCAGTAGTTGTGGCGCACGGGCTTAGTTGCTCCATGGCATGTGGGATCTTCCCAGACCAGGGACCGAACCCGTGTCCCCTGCATTGGCAGCTGGATTCTTAACCACTGTGCCACCAGGGAAGTCCCCATTCTGGATCATTTTAAATGTGTATTTTACTAATGGTGTATAATTGGAGGATATTTTTTTTTACTTGACTCCAACCTGAGAGTGGTTATTTTACCATATATGCTCAATCCACTCATTATTTGCTATTACTGTGTCATTTTATGCTTCTTTGTGGCTAATTCTCCGGCTCCCATTTTCTCCATTCTTTGATATCTTGTTCAAGTATTCTTAGTTATCTTTGACTAATGATTTGGATGGAAATTTTTCTTTCTTTTTAACATTGGGGTTACCACTAAATAAAAAAATTGAATTTTTATTTTTCCAAGTTAAAAGTATAATAGCATCTTTTGACACTGCCTACTTAAGATTAGAAATTTAGCATGCTTTTATGTCTTCTCTCCCTCATTTCCCAGTTTGGGTTGGAATAATCTGGAATTTAAGATTAAAATTATTAAGCATTTCATCTTTTCAGTTTTGAGTTACATGGACATTCACAAGGAGATTCATTATCAGATTAACCACAATTATTTACACGTTTATTCAAGTTTAAAGGTTTTATTGCTCAAACCATTTTCTTAATAGTTTCCCATTTATTTTAATTGCTTGGGCAGCAAGAATACTATCGTAGAGGTATGTCATGGATTCTGGTTTCCCAGTGCTTTAGAAATGCCCCTCATAGATTTGGAGAATTCATGTCTTATGCATCCTGCTTCCTCAACGGAGAAACCAAACAACCGAGCGTTCCCAGACTCTACAGGCATGTGACAGAGCTTCCGCCAATCGTGTCCACCCAAGCAAGACTTCAATCCAGAAGTGAGCAGTGTGAGGGAGCAAGTGCTGCACAGAATCTTAATTTATGGGGAGGGTGGTGTCAGAGGGTTCCAGAGATTAGGGGCAACAACTTGTTCTTTTTGAAGCAGTCCCACAGTATGGTTTGGGTATTATTTCCACTGTGGTTTCCAAGTCTGATTTTCTGGCCCTCATACAGCTCCTGTGAGCCACCTAAGACTCCTTAAATGAATGTCTTGTCTTTCAGAGAAGGTCTTGTTGTTAATAACTATAATAAGAATCCCAAATGATACAAGTATTCCAGATAAATTAAATGCTAGTTTGGCTGGTTTCAGAATTCTTAGGTAATATTTCCATTTGCTTCCAAATGCTGTATATATTGTTCCATTGCTTTATTTTCCTTTTCTGGCATTTGGTATTGCAGAGAAGAAATCTGATGCCAACCTATTTTTTTTTTTTTTTTGGTAGGCAGCCTATTCCTCTCTCCCCACAGATGATTTTAGAAAGCTTTCTCTGTATTAAAAAAACAAAAAACCTCACGAAGATGTGTCTAAAGAGTTTTCTGTTAGTTTCAAGTTACTTCAGGAACAAAGTGGGTTTAGAAGTTCATAAATGCCCCAAACGCAAGGAAAAGTAGAACTAGGCCCCAGAATCAGCAGGGACTGAGGTAACACCAGGAGCTAGTGACTCTTGTCTGTCTCTCACTAGCTTTCTATTGCCTCCCTCCCATATCTGTTCCTTCTCTCTCTAGTGACCGACTTTCTCTTAGTTTTAGCTTCACGGTGCCAATCACTGTGACCTCCGCCTTAACTCTACACGATCTTTCAGTTCCAGCACTCAATCACCAACCAGAAATTTCCTTTGACTCTTATTTAAAGTTGGCCCAGTCTTTTTTTTTTTTGACAAGCCTCACAAGTCTTTGGTCACTGGTCAGTTAATGATGAGTCTCCCCTGGGTCAGGCATCTGCCTCTGGTGCAAACAGCCATGGCTGGGGGGAAAGACTAGGTACGGGGTTCAGTGACCAACAGTGAGACTAAGTGTCTGGATTCCAAAAGGTGGTGTAGGTGGGGCAGGTAATGTGTGCAACATTCTCAATAGTTCATTTTTCACTACTGTTGCTTTATATTCAGTGGTCACCTCCACTAGCGTAAAGTTGAGTATTTTTAATTAAAAAAAGGAACAGTCTCATAACTTCAAGAAAATAAGCAAATAGTCAGAGATGTAGCGAGTTATCCTGAATATCAGAAGTGTACTTAGCACCAAGAACAACATTATACACACAAAAAAACATACAGGTTGAAAGAAGCATCAATGGTCTAACAAAAACCAGAATATAGTTTTATAGACCAAAGAACAGAGGAGAATGGCAGGAAAATGACCTGGTGTTTATAGGAGTCAAAGTCAATAGGTTTCAACACTACAAAGTAATATTTAAAAGTCGGCATAATATGAAGGAATTAGAAATTAAAAAAAATAATTTATACACTCTATTTCAACCATCAAGACTTTTGAAAAATTATTTTTGTTTGGTAAGTGTGAACGATCTGATTACTGAAATACTCTTCAGCTCCTGGCAATTTTCTTTTTGCATTTGTGGGACTCTGTTCTTTTGCTATCTTAGATACAAGGAACCCCCTGTGATAACATGAATTCAGATATAGTGCAACTGGCTCCCTTCTCCAGCAAGACTCATCCCTTCAGTTAATTAACCTTGTGGTAACTAGTTTATGGAAAAAAAAGTTTTTTGACTGTACTTAGAGTGCAATTTGATTCTTTTGGGCTTATCTTTTATTTCATTATTTCCCTCTCATTAACTTTCCTGTTAGTGCAAGGTTACCTTGTAAAGCTTATTCTCAAATACCAATTTGCCATAGTTAATTGGTTGTTGTTTGTAGACTAGCAAAACAGCTGCATTTTTCTTTCATCTGAAGTCAATCTGCCTTCACTTCAAAGTTCTTTCTTTCCCCTTTACTTGGTGTGTGTGTCTCTTTTGATCTTATTGCAAATCCAAATTAGGTATTTGCTGAAATTTTTGCCTTTTTGATAACCATTCCAAAAGGAACATTAGTCAATCCCTCAGACACATTGTCTTTAGAATTACCTGTTCATTCATGTCTGGCAAATTTGTCTACTATTGGGAGTTGCGATGGGCTACATCAGATTGTATAGCTCAATATTCAAATCTTTCCTGCCTAAAGGAGAGGGAAGTTTGGTATACTTTCTCACATGTCGAGTCCAGTTGTTAAGAGCAGCTGGAACTGAAGGCAATCACTCAAGGAGCTTCGCTGTGGTGACACAGGGCAGTGGTTCTCAGAGTGTGGTTCCCAGACCAGCAGCATCAGCATCACCTGAGAACTTGTCAGAACTGCACATTCTTGGGCCTCACTCAGAATCACGAAGTGTGGCCATGTGTCTTAACAACATTTTTGGTGATTCAAATGCACTCTAGTTGTTTTTTGTTTTTAACCACAAAGGACATATATTGAGCATGTTTTCACATTACAACATTACAGAATGAATGTATGGATAAATTTAAAAAATACACACAGGGCTTCCCTGGTGGCGCAGTGGTTGAGAGCCCGCCTGCCGATGCAGGGGAACCGGGTTCGGGCCCCAGTCCGGGAAGATCCCACATGCCGCGGAGCGGCTGGGCCCGTGAGCCATGGCCGCTGAGCCTGCGCGTCCGCAGCCTGTGCTCCGCAACGGGAGAGGCCCCAAGAGTGAGATGCCCGCGTACCGAAAAACAAAACACACAAACAATAAACAAATGCGGCTTGGATTTGCACTAAGATCAAATGCACTCTAGTTTGAAAACCACTCACTGCCTTAGGAGTGCTATTTGCTGCAGTCCAAAGATAACAGGGCACTGCCCTACTTCTCTTGACACGTGTTGCAACTCCACGCGGGGCTCAGTATGTTTAGTATGCCGTTTGTAACAAGCATAAACTGAGAATATTTGGCCTGCTATCACTTATGGCAGCACTCTGTGAAGTTCTAAGAGCAGAATTGAGGTTTGCTCCTTTACTAATTCAGAGCCATTATCTCTAACTAGAGGGTCTCATACAGCAACTTTTTCCTCAATGGGCAATGCAGACTGATTGCACCTTCTCCCAGTAGGCGTTGTCTACCGGAATTCCTGAATTTTCTGGCATATGGAAGGCACCTTTTTCATTTTCAGCACTTATGTTTCCTTCCTTGAGAAAGGCGATTTTATTCTAATTGACTTATATCCCATCTCTTTCCATAAAAGTGTTTGAAGTGGTTTATAAAAATTGGCACGAGTAACTCAAAAAAATAGAAAATCAGGACTAAAGGAAAAGGAAAGAAATATGACCTATATCTATGTGTCCCTGCTGGATAAGGCAGCCTTTGAGAAAAACAGAATAATTTAGTATTATTACTTACAAACTATTTCATTCAGATAAAATTTGACAAAAATTTAAATGTAGATATACTCCAAAGATCAGTAAATTGAGGTGTTTGCAAAGTGGTGCAATAGAAAGAGTATGGGCTTTGGAGTCAAATGCCTTATTTCAAATCACAGCACTTATTTACTGGCATGTTAGTAAATGACTTTAAAAAAGTCATGACCTGTAAATGATAAACACAGGTAAGGGTAGATAATTAACTACATGATGTGATTTCAAAGACACCAGGTAGATGTGCTTACTCCTCACGCCCTTTCCCAGCATCCTGCTGTATCTAAATACCTTTTCCCTTCCCCCCAACGCAGAGTGCATGAATTTTATTATTAAAAATAAATTTTCATTTATTCAACAAATACGTGAGCATTTATCATCATCCTTACCCTCTGATCATTTAGAACAAATTCTGGGAAGATATATTAAGTTAGCTTTTTAAATACTTCTATCAGTTTATCTTCCTTCCTGAAGGATTCTCTCCCTGCTGTGTGAGGAAGGGGGAGCTTGAACACATAACTCCACAAACCTACCTATCAAAAACAAAGTCTCCCTTAACAGACAGGGGTTTCTAACTAGTCTTTTGAATATCTTAATAGTGTTAAATCTACCTTTGAAGTTCAACATGATTTGCATTTTCTGAGCATGGCAAAGTGCTGATTACACTTGGTGCTAATCACACAGTAACATTTTTTTTTCAGGAAAGGTTAAGTGCCAATGCATGGAATGGTTAAATGCCAACAGTCAGCTTCAATTGTTTTTATTACAGTAAGAGGAATTTTACTCTTAATGCATAGAATTTGAAGAAAAAAATTATATAAGCTTTTAAAAGAGGCCCTTTTGACAATTATTAATACAAATGTGAAATAAGACCCTTCAAACAAATACCAAATTCAGTAACAGTTTATACATACAGCAATAATTTATTCTTAAATGTTCATTTAGTTTCTGTTGAGACACGATTCATGTCTCATTAATAAAAGAGCAGCCATCTCACCTCAAATACCAGAATGTACAACAAGTTACAGCATAGCAAAAATTCTACCTACTTTCAGATAAAATCTAGTTCAGGTAAAATAGTTTCATTCAATGTTTTACAGTTACACAGATTTTTTTGTTTGTTTTGAGCACAAAATAGTGTAAGTTGTTACACTATAGCTATCTATATGAACATCATGTGACCACAGAATTGTTAATTACTTCTGAAATTGAACCATCAGTTTCATTCATGCAGTAAAGCAAAGCAGGCTGGGTAAACTTGTTCATTGGGAACCATATTACTGTGAATTTCACAGCCACATGATTATGATGTCAGATGGACTCACAAGGACTAAAACAGAATGGTTTTTGCATAAATACCAATTTCTCCCTGATGTAAGTTTAGTCAGTTTATAATCTAGAAATGATTGATAACAGCAATATATCATATCTTCTATCTGTAGTGTTATTTTAAGACAAGCAATAATTAAAGGATGATGGGATGGGATGCTACTTAAATACATGAAAAACATACTGTACAAATATACTTGGCTTTACCATTTTCTTCCTAACTATCAAGAGTGCCTCCCAAAATATGACCAGTGAAGATGAAGTATACTATCAAATATGGCTTCCAGAACAAAAACCCTCTAACAAGAATCAAACCTATTTACAAAATTTTTCAGTCTTTTAGTTTCATTTGAAACAAAATTTCTTTTTTATGAATTTTATTTTTTATACAGCAGGTTCTTATTAGTTATCTATTTTATACATATTGGTTGAAACAAAATTTCTACATAGCAGTTGTAATTAACACATAACACATTCTTAGTTTCATCATTCCAGCTCTTTTTAAACAGATGTCACAAGGTAAGACCCAGAATGGCGTTTAGGACTTTGAGTTCCACTGGATTCGGTATTGTCAGTTTTTGAATCTCGTTTCTTTGTGTTGTTATTCACTGGCGTTGGGATCTGAGATGGTCGGGCTGAAGTGCTATCTGCGCTGCTTTTCCTTGGGCTTGGGTTGTAATTAAAAGGACTCACTCTGGCAGCAACAGTCCCACTCGGTGAACTGTGCTTGCTTGAGCTGCTAGAACTAAATGGGGTACGTTCAGCTATAGAACTTTCATTAGCCTCTGATGCAGGGACAGGATTACTTTGTCCCGGTTTTGCCTCAGTTCCTTTTTGGTCTGGGGCATCTACCTGAATAAAGGAGTTCAGGCGGTTTTCCAAACCCATGGTGCGTACAGGAGCACTACCATTGCTCACATTTTGTTTTCCCTGATTATCTTTTGAATCTTTAGTGTTTGGGTTTCCCTTTTCTGTAACAGTGTCAATCACTGGGGGAGTATTTCCTGTTGGAGATCTTCCAGATCTAGGGTTGTTAATGGGACAGTCCTCAATTCTCACCCAAACATCCTCTGTTTTAGAAACAGCAGGTGCCATTTGATAAATCAGAGTCTTTGATTCAGCACCATTTGCAGCACCTGAGGAAGTGGTCTGAGAAGTACTATTGGTGGGAGAAATTTCACTTTCTTTCATTTTTCTCCATGTACCTTTTGTGGATACTTGGTTTTCTTTAGTTTGTTTGGATCCTGAAGTAGAGTTCACATGTTTTTCATCCTCACTTTTTGCTTTTTCACTAGATTCTGATGAAGCAGAAAGAATTGAGGATGAACTTCCAGTTCTCCTCCAAGTGCTTACTCGAGGAAGGGATGATGAGTGTTTGCTGTGCTCACGTTTCCAGGTTCCTGACCTATTGATGGGAAGTCTGGAAGGACTTTCAGAATGAGAGCGTGCTATATCATGGCGCTTTACTGGTCTTCCATCATTATACTCTATGGTGGGACTGAGATTAGGTGGGAGTTTTCGCCATCCACCAGCCTGAACAGACGAATGTGTAGACAGAGACATATCAGGAAGGGAAGGACTTAAAATTGGAGTCTGTGCCTGGGACCTAGTGGGAGAATCTGGTCTAGAAGATGGAGAAAGAGATTCAAATGAAGCAGATTCCTCCAATTTTCTCCTTAGGGTTGGGCTTGGAGCTTCTTTGATGAAAGTTGACTGGCGTACTAATACAGGTCTCTCTGACCTATCAGATTCACTTCCACTTGATTTAGTTGAAGACATTCTAGAAAGTTCTACCTTTTTATTGGATCCATTGCTAGTACTCATTTGATTTAGTCCTTTGGAGGCAGATTCACTTCTTGGGATACTACTGACATTCTTGGAAAAACCTGTTTGTTTGGTGAGGTTCTGTTGGCTCATCTGTCTGCCAGGAGATGTGTAAGACATTTTCCCAGAACCCGAGGACTTAGTTGAAGCAGTACTAGGGGATGACGTCCTTGGCAGTTGAGATAATTTGTTAGGAGGACTTATTCCATTTCTACCAGGAGAAATTGAGTTTCGCCCTGGAGACTGCATAGGTCTACTTAATGGCTGCTGGGCAGGTCTTGAAGGAGTGGAATCTCTAGATCCTGATCTAGAAGGCCCTTTATTTGACCCAGGTGTCTGGGATGCCTGCCTCGTAACGGGGCTTAATTCTGACTTCACTGATGGCTTGGCTCCTCTGGGGGAAGTGGTGGCTGCCTGACCTTCACTAGGGCTTTTGGAGGCTGGAGTCTTAAGGGGTGGGCCTTTTTTAGATACCGGACTTGTACTTGAAGAGCTATTCCGAACTCCTGGAATATGAATCATTGTCCTACCTCGAGAGAGTGAAGGCATGTTTGCTTGAAGGGGTTGTTTCATTTGGCTTGAAACTTCCGAATTAGATCGAACTTTTCCAGTAATCAAACTCTTATAAACTTTTTTCCCTCCTTTTATTCCTTTATTTTCAGATTCTAACTTCTTAGTTTCCAATGTGCTTTTCTCCCCAGGTTTTAGAATTCGTGGGCCTTTATTACTTGCAAAGGGTTTTTCCTCTTGATCAGGTGTAAGATGAAATGGTGATCCCAGAGAGATTCCTGATTTCAGGGAAAGGATGGAATCTGAATCAGACGAAGCTTGTCTAGATAAACATGCAGCGGCAGCAGCTTGATGTAAACTACTTACTATGGAATTTGCACCTTCCTGGATAGCTTTCCAATCGAAATTTTCTGAATCAGGGGATAAACCATGTTCTGAATCTGGTCTCTGTATATCTTTCAAATCGAGTGTCAAATCTTCTACTAATATGCCACCCATATTTCTGGGACTATGCTTTTCATTATCAGCCTTGAGTCTTGAAGGCTTTTTCTTTTTTGGCATTGCAGAACTTATACATTCCTGCAACAGGTCATCTTCAGAATCAATACTGAGAGAACTGAGAGAACTGTTTCTTGAGAAACAAACAGGGGTATCTTCAACGTGAAATGATTTAGGAGCATAACCTGATGCCTGAGGTTTACTTGGTTCTCCCTGTGAGTCAGGGGGCTCTGTCTCTTTGATAGGTTCATTTTCCTTGTTGTTGTTGTTTTCTTGATCAATGTCACTAAGAGAACTTAGAGAGGAATTTCGGGAAAAGCAAACCGGAGTATTTTCAATAGCAAAATTCTGTAATTTCTCATCTGTTGCTGCCCCTCTGTCTGGTATATCTTTGGAGGACTGGGGAAAAGTGGATTGCTTCTGCAGCACGGGTTTAGGCTGACCTCGATTTATTGGATGTTTTGGAACAGCTTGTGTCTTATTAGCTGATTGTTGGTTTGAGGTTAGTTCTGTGTGGTTGGTAACTTTAGCTTCTGATTCCTTATTTTCCTTCCCCTTTCTTAGTTCAGCCTTTTCCCTGGAAAGGTCGACATCATCATCATCAAAATCTAGAGAACTCAAAGAATCATTTCGTGAAAAACAGTATGGAGTGCCTTCAATAGGTGTGTAATGATGAGGTGAATCAAAAGTAAAACTTCCTCTGACTCGATCTTCATTATTTGGGACCTTATCATTGAAGTCCTTGGAGTTATTTTTCAAGTTCTGTTTCTTTGAATCTTTGTTGTCTGAGAAATTTCTTTCAGCATTTAAATTATTTTTTGAGTCTGTATTTTTTCTTACACGTGTCCTGTATTCAGTGTTTTGTGGTATAGGCTTTACTGGTGAAGTAGGTTTCTTTTTCTTACCATCTAATTGATTTTTGTTAGTTCCAGATGAAGACATAGATGCTTGTTGGACCTGGTCCATTATCTTTTTCACACGGAAAGGCTTGTGACTTTTTCCTTTGGGCATAGCAGAATTAATGCATTCTGCAAGAATATCGCCTTCTTCTGTTTTACTGTCATCCAGTTCAGGTATAGTTACAGATGAGGCTTTCCCTGTTTGAGCCTCATCTGTACTTCTGCCTTCTGTAGGAATGGTGTCTCGTTTTTCAAATTCACCTGACTGTGTTCCTGCTCTAACACCTTCTCCAGCAGCTAACTCATTTGGAGGGGATTCTATCGTTAGATCACTTAGAGATGTAGCTGTGGAAAAGTTTATAGGTGTCCCTTCTACACAATACACTCGAGGCATATCATCTCCTGGTGTAAAACTAACATGCTTTTGTGCTTGTAATCTGTTTTGTGATGGCAGAAGTTTGTACACAGGCAGTTGACTTGGTTTCCTTGCCACAGGTGGAGGTAATTTGGAAGAAGTCTGGGCTGGCTTTTTGGCTTTGCGTGAAGATTTTGTTGGCATGGCAGAAATAATACACTCTTCTAGTATTTCAATATCATCATCATCTGAATCATCTAATAGATCTTTTTCAGAATCAGTGGGTTTTTCTGCCTCTTTTCCCTGGTTTTCATTTGATTCTTCAGGCTGCTCATTTTCTGTTTCATTCCCATTGTCATTTTCCTGAACTGGAGGCATTATTCTTAGCTCCACATCTTTCTGAATAAATGGCTCATCGAGGCTCAGAGCACTCAGGCTAGATGAACAAGAAAATCCATCAGGAGTACTTTCTGTGGCAAAATGTAACAAAGCATCAGCATCTGGAAGAACCTGGACCCTCTGTACTGCAGCATTTACAGCAGCTTGCTTAGGGCCACTTTCTCTCTTCTCAGCACTAGGTGCTTTATTTTTAGGTACTTCTTGCTTAGTCTGAGCTGTTTGAGGAGGAGGGGGAGGAGGGGTTTTACTTCTGCTTGGTGGCATGGTTTGTCCAGGGCTATCTGGAAGGTCACTGGGGCTTATAATGCCACTCACCATTCCACTGCAGGGTTCACTCTGAACGGAGCTGGCAATCGAACGACTCTCAAAACTATCAAGTGAGCTGACAGAAGTACATCTGCTAAACATGAGTGGGGTCTCCTGAACGTAGTGCTCTGGTGGACTTTTAGGTGTCTGAGCACCACTCTTTGATGGAGATTTGGCCCCTGAAGAAAATTCAACAGCTTTGTGCCTGGCTGATTCTGAAGATAAACCAGAAGCCTGGAGTCTGCTGGATTTGGTTCTAATGTGCTGTGACACTGTTGGAACTTCACTCACAGAATCTTCAGTTGATCTAGTTCCGCTGTTTTCTTTTATTTCTGCTATTTGTAGGGTATTAGCAGAATCTGCTTCTTGTGTTGTCTGATCACACCCTATTTCATCTTCAGCTGATGACAAAGATGATAATGAACTACATCTTGAAAAACATATTGGGGTATCTTCTACACAGTAAGTCTGTATTGTTTCTTGGTTGATAGAGGGAACTTTGCAAGAGGAAGAGGTGGCTTTTTGGGCCTGACCACTCCTGCTCTGTGCTGAACTTGGATGGAGCTGATTCTGCCTCTTGGCATTAGATGAAGGTGTGGATGTATTCTCACTGCTTGAAGAGATGTGTTCAGTTTTAGTGCTTTGTCCAGATGAATTCTTTGAGAATGAAAACGCTGGTTTCTGTGAAGAAGGAATGTCTGTGGTATATTTTAAACTATAATCAATAGGCTGATCCACATGATGTTTTTCTTCATTATATTTTATGCTATAATTGGTTGGTCTCTCTTCCTCCTCATGTTGCTCTTCCTCAGAGTAACGTTCACTATAGTTTGTTGGCTTATCATCTTCATAGTCATCTTCCTGACACAAAGACTGATTTACATTTTGATTAATTCCATGATTAGAACCTACTCGATTTGTTTCTGAACCATTGGCTGCTCTTGACCTATATGGGGAAACACATTCTTGCTGTCCAAAATGTGGTTGGAACTTGAGGTGTTTATCATCAGTGCTCTCAGGATATACAGGATAAGTTGTGCTTTGACTCCTTGATTGTCTTTGCTCATTTTGTTTTATTTCATCCTCTATTATATGTTTGGGTCTTGCCCATCTTTCATTCTGTGAAGGACTTTGCCTTCCGGAGTTCAACTGTTCATCAGAATATTTAAGACTATAATTTATTGGTGTATCTAGTTCTCCATCATTATCATCCATATGATTTGCACTATGTATTTTATGGGCTAGGTCAGCTGGATACTGACCATAGCTGCAAAATTTACTTTCCTCATCTTCAGAATAGGATTCAACTGAAGGTTTCATTTGACCTCTTTTACCATAACCATCACTACTGCTGACACTATTTAAACTATCATTTGAAGATCTCTTGTATTCTACTTTGGCATATGGCACTGGACATGTCCTGTTTGAGTTTTCTGACTTGGTGAAGTTGTAAGAGTTTGCATGTGTGTGGGCGGTAGAGCTTCTTCTTAGTGCATTCCTCTCATCTGTCCCACAATGTAGTTCCGGGGTAGACCCAGAACTTCTGTCTTCCTGGGAGGTATGAATGGCTGATACTTCTTCCATGACTTTGGCAATCTGGGCTGCAGTGGTAGAAATCTGCAAACCTCGCTTCGAAGAGGTTCCTGGATTTTCTGTTGCTGGGTGGTAGTTGACTAGGCTAATACCTCGTTCTCTCTCCAAACTTCTATCTTTCTCAGAACGAGAACTATCTACACTTCCCCTTGATGAAGAGGAGCTGGGCAACACTGTAGTATTTAAATATGGTGACAGGACAGTCATGTTTCCAGTATTAAAATTGTCTGACCTATTATCATCATGTCGATTGGTGTCAAAAACATAGTCACCATAGAGATTTTGCTTGTGTCTCTGCTTACTACGATGAGATGCCTTGGGACTTAAATTGTCAATATTGTCAAAAGTTTCTGATAAATGCTGAGCATCTAATTCTGCTTCTAGGGCTTTTTGTTTCCTGACATGAAGAGAAGGCAAGCTTGAACCAGGAGACATGATATTGGCATCCTTATACTTTGCAGGTCTATTTGCCATGAGATTCCTTAAAGCTGCAGCACTTCCCATAGCAATCATCTTGTGCTTTGAATGAATGAGGTTCTTGAGCATGCTGACTGCTCCCATGTCCCATAATGCTTCCTGATCTTTAGGATTTCTTGCTGAGAGATTCCACAAGGTTCCGCATGCATTACTGACTATTGTCAAACTGTGAGATTTCAAGTGTTGTAATAAGGTTTGTAAGCAATTATTCTCTCTTAGGATTTGCCTGAAATAAAGATATCACAAAAGTAAGGTTAAAAATCTGTTCGTAGTAACAACAAATAAAAGGACAGAAAACAAATTTAAATAGAAAGATAACTACTAAAGCTTATTAACAATAGGCATAATAAAATTACACCAAATTATACTATAAATTTCAGGCATTGCCCATCTCCTTTTGTTCTATCTTAGTTCATTTAATGTTTATTGTTTTAAAGTACTCATCTGTCAGACTAAAAGAAGTAAAAGCGTTAAGTTTAATCAATTCTGCATTTCCTATTCTGACCTAATAGCTTTAAACACTTTTTCTTGAGTAGACATATTTACTTTATTTACATAGTGACGGAGTTTCTCAGTTTGAGGACTACAGATGTATTATGAAATCTTAAGCTGAAAAGGGGCTGTGGTAATTTAATCTCTGGATGGGTACCACAATGTCAACAAACTGAGGCATCTCAGAAGAGGTAGACAGAAGAAACTGATAGACAATAGATCTTAACAAAGTCAGGGAGCACACTGTAAGCTCCCAGATCAGCAGAATGACTTATAGATAATCTTTCTGCCTCTGGTTTGATTTTGTAATACTGCCATTCCCCCTACAAGTGTTCTCGGGCAAATTGTGTGTAGTCGTTATTTCTAAAAATAAAGTGAAAGAAAAGTTTTCAAAACATTAACTATAAAAACAAGAGTTAAGAGTCAGCATAATGAATGTTAGGATCTGAAAGGGCTATGGCTTGTTTAAGGGATGGTAAAATGAAGTTTAATGACAGCACAGTTGGCACTGGTGCAGTAAGCTTTACCATGGTGGCTCTCTAGCAGTCCAGTAGACACCTGAGTGCTTAATGAGTCTAAGAGGTCTTCTATGAACAGAAGAAAGGGCTATAAGGCTTGTAGCTGGTGCATCAAAAACTTAAAGAAAAGATGTTTACATTCTTTTCAAAGCCCTTTTACTAAAGGTACCTCATAGTCTTTTTGAAAATGAGAGAGGAACAATACAGGATAAAATAAATAAATATGCTGTGAAAGATACCCATATTTTTGCTGAGATAATACAGAGCTCAAGTTCTGAAAATATGTGCCTTGTACCTGAGGAGCTCTCTTAGGTTTCACAGCTCTAACAGATTGGATGAATGGTGGTTAGCTGAAAAATATGATGATTATTGATGTTATGGCACCACTAGAAAAATGTGAACCATTGTACTCTCTGGATCATAACCACAAGGTTTTGTTTTTTATAAACGTCATATTCGTTTAAGACATACTAACATACAGGAAAAGATTTTCTTCTCTGTAACATTTATGACTTTCATTTTTTCTTCTACACATGGGTTATACCTCTCAAGTATCATTTATTTCTAGACATCTTTATGATACTATGAACTTTTATTAGAAGAAATATGTTAATGAATAAGTCAGGAATTAACAGTTATATTTTCATTGTCATAAAGGTAATTTGGCTTAGAACTTGCATAATTACACAAAACACTGCTTATTACAGTTGAGTCTTTCTGAGAGTATGAATCTTACAATTTCATTTAAAAGTAATATAAAACCCTGTATTTACCTGTGGTCCTCATTCGTAGCTATCAAGCTGGACACATTCCGTAATATCCCACCTCCACTTTCAATAATAGCTAAAGTATTTGTCTGGCTCCGGTAAGTGAGAGTGCCAACCAAAAATGCAAGCGCACCATCTACGGCACATATATCAGCTTTATTCTCAGTGCAGTGTGCTGACAAATTCCATAAGGCACTCAGTACGCTTTTCAGGGTTGATTCCTATCAAGAAACAGAATATGTGTCATCTACTTAGAGTTGGAATTTCCTTCTTATAACGTCTATGTTTATGAGGAAGCTTTTTTTTTTTCCTCTTTAAATCTTCCCTGCTGCCCATCCTTCACTGATAAAGTATTAGGAACTCCTCATTTAGAAAAACTTTCATAAAATACCAAATCAAACTTAAGACAGTGATATCCCCATGAAACAAGCAGAACGCAGTATTAAAATAATGACCTTTATGAACTTTATTCTAAGTGTTTAGATGGTGCACGCATATCTCACAAGAGCTTATATTAGAATATGAAACAGAACTGATGGGCATTCTGAAAAGACAGCATTTTCAGGACAACAGAAGCTAGAAAAAACCCTCTACAAGCCGATATGGAAAGGTATCTAGATATATCATTAAATGAAAAGAGGAAGTTGCAGAGGAGTATGTGCAATCTTGTTTGTATAAAAACACACATATATATTTATGTGTGGTTGATTCAAAAGTAACAATGTAACTCATTAAAAAGAAAGCATACTAGAAAAACTCCAATTTCTTAAAATCCCCAAAGAAACAAAGTAATTGAAAAACCAGAACTCCCTGGTATACAGTATCACAGTAAACTGACAAATTATAAATGCCACAGAAAATACTCTGAGTATACAATTAAGGATATTTGGTCAAAACTTGCCATGATCCTGATGTCAGTCTTTCTTCTTACTACAAATCAATCAGGGAACAAACAAACATTCATTAGAGATCTACTCTGTGCCTATCACAATTAGAGGCACTCCAGAAAACATAGCAACTGATACTTGCTTTGAAGGTGCTAACTGTTTACTCTGAGGAAAAAAGAATGCAAAACCATACTTGAAACCAAGGGCTCTAATGGAAAGATTATTGCCATCTGAATTTAATTAAATAAGTAAAATATTTCATGGAGGAGAGCAGCTCTGCAGAAAAAAAGACATGTACATTCAGAGAGAAGGCAGGGGAAGTAGAAGGAGGAAAGGCATGGCAGTGGAAATAAGCAAGGGAGGACTAAAGAACAGAAAGAAGACACAGAGGAAGTCAAAGTCCATGCTGGGGCACTGTGGGAAGTAAGGTCAGAGAGGTAAAAGAAGGCCCTGAATGTCATGGCAAACATTTTGGGCCTAACCCAATAAGGAACTAGCCATTGTATTCTCTTCATCAAGGTATTAAATGAATAAAACAATGTAGGATCAGGTTTAGATACTACTTATCAGGAAGCAGGGAAGAAGTGCTTTCACCACTGAAGATGTGAAAAGGCTAAGAGCTCAATTTTAATTATATTGTGAATGAGGTAAAGGTGGGACATTCAAAGTATCCTGAGAACAGAAAAAAATGGCAGAGTTTAGAGGAGTGAGCTAAACTTACAGCTGACCTAGAGGTGAGAGTTGAAGGTAGGAAAACAGAAGTTGCTCTCTTCAAGACTACATGTAGAGGGCCAAGGGTCTTGTTTCAAAGCAGCTTTATAGTTAAAGGAGACAAGGAGAAATGATTAGATGTTGGAAGTACAGGTGGTAAAAACAAAGGGAAGAGATTCAGTAGGAATGTGATCAAAAAGTATCAAACATAGGGGTAGGTAGAAAAGAAATACCCTAGTTAATCTATAAGTCTAGATTTTTTTTTTTAAATTTTTTTTGTGGTATGCGGGCCTCCCTATGCTGTGGCCTCTCCCGTCGCGGAGCACAGGCTCCGGACGCGCAGGACCAGCGGCCATGGCTCACGGGCCCAGCCGCTCCGCGGCATGTGGGATCCTCCCAGACCGGGGCGCGAACCCGGTTCCCCTGCATCGGCAGGCGGACGCGCAACCACTGCGCCACCAGGGAAGCCCCTAAGTCTAGATTTTGTTAGAAGCAATATTAGAAAGGACTGAAGAAGGTATGGCCAGTTAAGAAATGAAGCAAGTGACTACATGTTCAGGGTTTTGGTTCTTATAGGAAAAAGAGGAACACTGCAGAAGTTAGAAGAAGCAACAGAGGATTTTTGTTTTCATTTTCAAAATATTGGGCTTCTTACAGATAGCTGAAACATAAAAAAGCCTACTTCTCTACACCCAGTAGAGAAGATATAGAAAACAAGAGTAAGGGACTAACAGCTTTGAGTAAATAGCCACACTTAGGGTACAGAGTGCAGGTGAAGGAAAGATTCTGCCATGTAGAAGAGTAAGAGCCACCGAATGATGGTAAAATGATGCAGTACACGGGGAACATGGAAGGTAGTTTTGGTTCTTGTGGTCATTAGTAGTAAATGAAGTTGACAAGGAAGAGATGACAAATTAAAAAAGAGAAAAGAACGTTCAGAATGACGGTTGCACTGAATGTAGAAAAAGAGGGAAAAAATAAATGCTAATACTACTAACCAGAGCAGGCCCAAACCAGAAATGGATATTATAAATTTCTGATGGGCTACTTTTTCCAAGATTGGCCTTGCATTAAAAATTTATAGATGAATTTAGGGAGAAATGATCTTTAAACTACTACTCTACCTTTCAAGAACAGGCTATGTCTTTCCATTTATTATGGTATTCTCTTATGCTTCTCAGTAGGATGTGTCTTTTAATCTAACTTTCTTGGTTTGTAGCAATTAGTTTTTATGTAGATCTTTGAGGTCCTTGAGCGACAATAAAATAATGAGCTATTCAGCAGCAATACAAGTTCCCATAATACCTACAAATACATTAAATCTTTCTGAAAACACACAGCTTGGTAAGAAAGAAGTCTTAAAGTGTACATGGTGCTAATTTTTTTGTATAATTTTATTAAGGTATAATTAGAGAATAAACTGCACATATTTCAAGTGTGCAATCTGATCATTTTTGATGTGTGTGTGTACCAAGATAACATTTATATCACCCCCTCCACTTTCCTCATGCCGCCCGTAATCCAACCCCAACCCCAGGCAACCGCTGTTCTTATTCCTGTCATTGTGGATTAATGAATGTATCAATAGGTCATTCTTTTTTTTTTTTGCGGTTCGCAGGCCTCTCACCGCTGCGGCCACTCCCGTTGCAGAGCACAGGCCCCGGACACGCAGGCTCAGTGGCCATGGCTCACGGGCCCAGCCGCTCCGCGGCATGTGGGATCCTCCCAGACTGGGGCACGAACCCGTGTCCCCTGCATTGGCAGGCAGACTCTCAACCACTGCGCCACCAGGGAAGCCCTTTTTTTTTTTAAAACCCCAGGCAACCGCTGTTCTTATTCCTGTCATTGTGGATTAATGAATGTATCAATAGGTCATTCTTTTTTTTTTTTGCGGTTCGCAGGCCTCTCACCGCTGCGGCCACTCCCGTTGCAGAGCACAGGCCCCGGACACGCAGGCTCAGTGGCCATGGCTCACGGGCCCAGCCGCTCCGCGGCATGTGGGATCCTCCCAGACTGGGGCACGAACCCGTGTCCCCTGCATTGGCAGGCAGACTCTCAACCACTGCGCCACCAGGGAAGCCCTTTTTTTTTTTAATAGCCAAATTGTATTCCACAATTTGTTTACCCATTTACCTACTGATGGACATTTGTGTTATTTTTAGTTTTTGGCTATCACAAATAATCTTTCTGTGAATATTTGTAAGTCTTTGTGTGCATTTAAGTTTTTGTTTCTCCTGGGTGGCCACGTTGTATGGTAGGTAAATGTTTAATTTTATAACACTGCCAAATGTTCTCTAAAGTTGGATAGGCATACCTCAGAGATATTATGGGTTTGGTTCCAGACCACTGCTATAAAGCCAATATCGCAATAAAGCCAAGTCACATTATTTTTTTTGGTGTGCATATAAAAGTTATGTTTACACTATACTGTAGTCTATTAAGTGTCCAATAGCATTACGTATAAAAAAATGTACATACCTTAACTGAAAAATAATGCTGTTGGAAAAATGGCACCGATAGACTTGCTTAATGCAGGGTTGCCACAAACCTTCAATTTATAAAAAATGTAATATCTGCAAAGTGCAATAAAGTGAGGTATGCCTGTATGCCACGTAACATTCCCGCCAGCAGTGTGTGAGAATTCCAGCTGCTTAACATCCTTGACAACACTTGGCCAATATTTTAAATTTTAACCAATATAATATCTTTAATGGTATCTCGTAGTTGTAATTTGTATTTTTCTGATGACTAACAGTGTTGAGTATCTTTTCAAGTGCTTATTGGCTATTCACATATCTTCTTTTCTGCAGTGTAAGCACAAGTGTTCTGCTGATTTGGTAGTGTTTTAAAGCTATCTTTATGCAGACCCTAAGTATATTTGAGTATTACTTTTCCCAGTTTTCAGATATAGTTGACATGTAACACTGTTTAAAGTATAAAGCATAATGATTTGACTTAGAAACATCATGAAATGATTACCACAATAAGTTTAGTGAACATCTATCATCTCACACATACACAAAATTAAAGAAATAGAAAAAAAAAATTTTCCTTGTGATGAGAACTCAGGATTTACTCTCAACAATTTTCATATATAATGATAGAGCAGTGTTAATAAGATTTATCATACTGTATATTACATCCCTAGTACTTATTTATCTTATAACTGGAAGTTTGTACCTTTTGACCACCTTTGAATATTAACTTTATATCCAGTTATTTAGTTGAATACTTATTTCTAACAATTTTTCAGTTGATTTTCTTGGGTTTTTCAGGTATAAAATAATTTAGAAAAAATATATAAGTAAACAAACAAAACATCCCCAGACTCTTGCTTCTCTGAAAAGGAAATTTTGAAGAGAAAAATATGTAGGCTCTGGATCAAGGAGGACTGGTTGGGTGAAAGGAAATTCAGATTAGCTAAAAAGACTTGCTTAGTTCCTCTCAAATTTCAGTTAAAAAAAAATTAGCTTAGTTTCTGAAGTAGATATACTATCTGGAGATTATTTCCTTTTGTAAACAAATTATTATTTGAGGGATTTCTCACCTTTGGGTCTGACTACCTCTTGACAGGGTGACTATCAGAATTTGAGGACTCAGGTAGATTGAGATTTGGGCAGCAAAGAGTTAACACTTAACACCAGTGATTGGCAACTGAGGGTGATTCTGTCCCTTTTCCTCTACAGAGGACATCTGGTAATATGTGGAGATATTTCTGATTGTTATGACTGAGGGGAAGGTGTATTGGCATCTACTGTGCAAAGGCCAGGGATGCTGCTAAACATCCTACAAGGCACAGGTCAGTCCTCCAAAACAAAGACTTATCTGGTGCAAGATGTCAACAGTGCTGAGTCTGAAAAACCCTGACTTATACTAGGCTACCCTGTACAATCTTTTACGGGTTAATACTTTAAGAGTTTGGAGCAGTCTAAGTCTAGGGATAGGCAAGATAAGAGGGTCAGAAATTATTGAGTCTCGGGGGTGGGAGACGGCAGCAAAAAAGTATCCAAAGATGAAATCCATATTGTAATACTAAATGTTTTCAAAGGTACCTTTTTCACTTCTAAAGCACATTCCATCAATGCTTTCACACTTCCAACTTCACGCAAAGTCTTTTTACTATTTACATCTGCTCTCCAAGACAGATTCCTCAAAACACTTGCAATAACCTGCAAATAAATCAATTTTAGAATAATTGTTCATAAAATTATTCATACTAGTTGCTTTGTTGTTTGTAATGTTAAGAGTAGAAATATATTAATAAATAAATTTCTTCTAAATGCTAATATAGTGCCAAAAGGAATTCCTACAATATAATTATTTTCCTCTATTTTGGTGTTAATGTAGCCACAATTTAAACATGAGATGCTAAACACTGAGCCACAGCTTAAATTAATCTAAATCAGGGTATTAACCCACTAATAGCCAGGAAAAACATTTGAAATTCTAAGTAGTACCTGCTGTAAGTCCTCACTTTCAGATTTTAGTTGGGCCACAAGTGCTCTCATGCAGCCTTTCATAGAGCATAGTGTAGCCTGTAAAATCAAATATTACAGAGGGTCAATAATAAGGCAACCTGGAGCCATGCTTTATTTTTGACTAGTAAACTTCAAATCCAGTTTCAATCGTCTCATTTCAATCCTAACTAATGTTTTACCCATAAAAGAACTAGAACCAGATTACATAAATGAAAGACAAATACCCTCCTAATCCTTTGGTATTTGTTCTTTTCTTGGCAAACTGGAAAAATAAAGTGAATAAACGATAAGAAACAATAAGCAAAGGGTTTTAAAGTCTTTTATTCGGATGGAACCAACACATGTATAACACTTGCACCAATCATCAAGATTTCCAGATTTTTGCTATCATTCCCAGGAATAGTATTTTAAATGTGATTACATAAATCCACTACTGTGTTCCATCTTTTGCCTTTGTTTAGGCATAAGACAACCAAATGAGTAAGGATATGCAGTGAGGTATGAAGTACAGGTTTTTGTTGGTCAGTGTTTAAGGAGGAGAGTGACAAAAAGAAAGTCAGTGAAAAGTAGACTGTATGAAAGCAAAATAACTCGCATCAGAGATATCACAAGAAATGGATCTTATAAAACATACCTTGTTGGCTACATCTCCGAAAGTCAAGTTTGTCAAAGCCATTCCTGCATATCGTCTTAAGGTAATACTGTAGTGGTCATTAGTAAGTCCATACATTTCACAGTCCACTTGCAATAATTCTGCAATGGCCTGTAGTCCCCCTAATTTAAAAAGGGCAAGAGGAAAAAGATAATAATCTAAAATAAAACAAATGGGTACCAAGTTTATAAATTATTAGGAAAAAATCTCAAAGGATGAGAATATATAAATTTAATTTTGTCTTTAGAATTACAAGCTACAGAAAATATTATAAAGGACCCTTGTGTAATATAATTATAAAGTACAAGTGACAACTATTCCATTTTCTGCCAGTTTCTCCACCCTCCAGCACCTTGCCTTACTGAGTGAAATGAACATTATACTCTATTTACTGCACATACACTGTATCTTGTCACGGATGAAGAAGGCTATTTTCTAACACTAGGTCTTCCTGAATGTAAACAGAAAAAGGTAACTTATTTTTATTATTAGGACTTTACAAACACTCTTCATTGTCACACACTGTGGCCTAATTACTTTAATATATTTTTATCTCCCAGATAATTTTTAGTATCCTTAGGAATACTAAGACTTCTAAATGAAACTGTGCATGAAGCAAAGCTTATTTTTTTTTATGAAAAAGAATTACCTATTCAACTTATTACTAAGCTCTATAAAACCATTTTTAATTTTTACTTTTTTAATTCTTACTTTTCTTTGATACTCATGAAGTGTCAAATACCAATACTAGGATTTAGTATTTTCTTTCCCCTTGATTCCCACCAATGGGTATACTTAACAACGCCCACAGTGGTCAGCAGTAGGAAGGCAAGGAGGAAAATGAAGGGAAAGGAAAGGAAAAGACATAAAGGAAGGGGTGGTGAAGAGACAAAACAAAACAAAAAGACAAAAGGTGAAGCAAAATGGTGAGGGAGTAAATAAAAAGAAAAATAAAAATGCATATGGAGGTTATTCAAAATATTATTCATCATCAATATTAATCATCATGGGACTGGAGATATTCTTTTGTCAGAGAAGTGGCTTAGACAGAAAAAGAGAAGATGAATATAAACAGGCAATTCTTGGATACTGTAAGTCTAAACGATCAGGTCATTAATCTGAAAAAGGATCGATACATTTTTGTAAATGATCTAGAAGGGTCAGTATGTAGATGAATCAGCAAGTCTGCAAAATAGACCAAGTTCTATCTTGGGTCAAGAATGCCAGGCCAGGGGATTTAACTCTTGGAACATCTGTGTAAATCTTTATAACTAGCACCAATGACAGATGAGTTTGAATATAGGTAAGTAAAAATTAATTTGGTTAAGGAAAATCCAAACCATATTTAGGAAGATTTTTCTCCATCCACCCATGATGATGGGAAGATAAACAGCCAATGAAAAAAACAGCCAATGTCTTTATGGAGCTTACAGATTAGAGCAAAGCCAGCCATTGAACAACTAATTTAAGTGTACTGGATTGTGTAGAAGCACAGGGCAAGATAACAGGTGAACTTAACCTACACTGGGAGGATCAAGAAAATGGCTGAGGAAATAATGTTTAACTTGAGACTTAAAGGATGAATGAATATCTAAAAAGGGTGGGGCAGAAACAATAAGGAAGCATTTCTGGCAGATGAAACAGCATGTGCAAGGACTGCTGGGCCTGAAATATACAGCAACAAGGAGAGGGTCACAGGTGAGGCTACAAAAATGGGTAGAGGCCAGATTATGCAAGACTTTGTGTGCCTCACCAAGGATTTAAGGCAGGGGAAGGAATAATCAGATGTATGTTCTAAACAGATTCCTATGACTGTAGGCTGCAGAATGGATTATGATTGGAAGTGGGGGGACAAGTAAGACAAACTATGGGAAAACAGGGGAGATGACAGAGCCTTGCTTGGGGTGGGGATAAAAAGAAGAGCAGTGATTTGAGATATATTTAAGAACCAGAATTAAATCATTTATGAGATATAGGGGATAAGGAATAGACTCATGGATGTCTTCTAAGATTCTGGCTTCAGCAAGTGGGTTGACTGGAATGCCATTTTCTGAGAAAAGGAACCCTGGAAGAGACAGAGATTTGGGGATGGAGGAGACAACAAACTCAGTTTCTGTCAGCTGAGTCAGAAATGTCTGAAAAATCATCTAGGTGAAGATGTCGAATGAGCAGTTTGAAAAATGTGTGTAAATCTCAGGAGAGAGAACTTGGATTAAGCTGTAAATTTGAAAAGCACTGTAACTGAAGCCATGGAGTAGAGGATACTGCCTAGGGAGAGTGGAAGAAAGCCTAGGAGAGAGCTTCAAAAAATTCCACTATTTATTACTTTGGTAAAGAAGAAGGAACCACCAGTGAAAGAACTGAGAGTTTTGACCCAGGAAACAGATCTGGGAGTCACTGTTGACCTGAAGACAGTGGCCTTGTGTACTGAGGAGATCACCAAAATGTTGAGGATTATAAAGCAGACGATCAAAGCCAAAACAAAACATACTATGCTTCGTGCCTACATAAAATCCTGCCTGGCACAGCAGTATCTGTGATACTGCTTTAAGAAAGGTGAAATGATCTAAAGAAAATCCCAAGAAGGCACTTGACTACTTTTGTATGGAAAAGCCAAAAATCTTAGGACTTGATTCTGAAAACAAAGATTAAAGAAGGATTTGGTCAATGCCAATAAAACCATGAAGAACGTGGCTAATGAAAAAAAGGACATTCAATAAAATTTAGTGTATCAGACAAAAGAGAGAGCCCTTTATGATTTCAGGCATGTAAAAAGAAAACTTTCAGTGAATTTTAAGGCAAAGAATCTATACATTAAAACTATAAATGGGTTCACAAAAATATGACGTGAATTCATGACTAATACAATAAAAAATAGGTTGCCCTAAGAAATATTAGGATGTTTCAAGGTAATGCAAAGGTCATGAACACATCCTTCCACATTTTCTTGGTGTCTATGTTAGAGAATAGTGGTCCAGATGAACCAAATACTATCTCATATGGTATCTCATAACCTTACAGATAGTAGAGGATCAATGGCTTCAGGTGACATTTAACAAAATCCTTAATTTAAACATCAAAAAGAGAAAAAAGAAAGATGATACTTAATTTTTAAAAAGTATATTACTTTTCTTTTACTTGCTTTAGATAGTCACCATTAGCATGAAACGCCTCATTCTAAAATAAATATTAGGGGCTCAGCATCAATATTCTATATATTGGTGTTTCACAAAATTTCCCGATCATAAGAATCACCTGGGCCACTTATTAGATTTGATTCCTAGGTTCCCTCCTCTAGAGATTCTACTTTACTACGCCTGCTTACCACGCATGGGCCAGAGAAATACATGGTTTGACAACTGCCTCTGGTGATCATTATGATCTAGTTTGGGAAACACTAATGCAAATTAACTATGAATTCCCTGAAAGTCAGGACCACGTCTTAATCTTTTTTATACCTAATGTCTAGCACAGTTTCTGGGACAGAGCTGGGAATTAATAAATGTATACATTACTGATACTATGGTCTAAAACTCGCAATACTGATAGGTGCAAACTTAAATGACCCTAACAGTTGCAGAATTTTCTTCTATGTACAAATGACAGTCCTAGCTGACTGGGCTTAGAAATTTCCCTTCATCCACTTGGGACTTCTTTCCTCCTTATTCCTCACTGTCAGATCCCTTGTGCTGTCTTAATCCATCTCCCCACGGTCCACACACCTTGATCCTTCTTTTGCTCCAATGCAAATTCAGAGGCTAGGAGTGAGAAGGTGGTAATCCCCTGTGGCTATATCCCCAGCAGTCACACCCCCAGAGGCCCCATCCTGCTCCTCACCTGAAAGCCCCTGCCCTAGCTCCTGTGATGAAATGCCCCGGGTAGCCTTCCTACCTGAAGAAGGAAGAGGAACAAATACTGAGTCTAGATTTTACTTGGAAATTCAGATGATTAATGTGTCAGTCCTAGTCTATAGTTCATTGGAACACAGGAACATTTACAAAAAAACGTTTGTGGGAGCTTAAAATTGGATTAGTTTTCCCGTTTATTCATTATTTTCCCCATTATTACTAGCGTTAAAAAAAAAAAAACACCCAAACTTAAAATTTCACCAATGCTGAGACAGTACTGAGGAGGGGAGAACTCATAAGCTCATACTCAGTTTCACAGGAGGCTGGGGGCATGGGGGAAGGAAAGAGAATCAAGTGGGCCGACTGCTAGGGCCTGTGGGAAGAAAAGCATGGCTGGAGGGCAGGCGAAAATCACAAAGTTCACAGCCTCCCAAAGTGATGACTCTGAAGGAGACAACACTCATTTTTGGCCGTTCAGGTTCTCTGTGTTTAAGAGTGTCATGACTTTGTCACTTTTAAGATAAGTGATGAATGATAATGATGAGGGGTGGCAGGAATACAAAGTGGGGGCTTGAATGAAATGTAACATAAACGGCACAAAAAGCAAGGGCACAGCTACACTAAGATGGAAACTCAGTGTATGGTTCTTGCTTGTGGCACGACTAGAGCGATCCAGTTCACATGAGATGGCTCAGCATGATGCAACTTATAAATACCACATGTGCAAAATGAACCTAGAAATCAAAGAAAAACCATTACATGAAAAATGGGGGGCACAAATGCAGGTTATATAAGGTTTAGAGTATGTGAGAACACATACCTAAGAGTAATCCTTCCACAATTAATGGAATGTTTCTAACATAAATGAGAGCACAATGCTTTCCCGTATTAATCAGTTTCAGAGATACCACGCTGATTATCATGAAAATCCAGTAAAGTACAGATAACCATGAAGATAAATGAGAATCTTAATAATAATTCCTTCTGATGTCTTTCAGAAGTGACTGAGTTCAAGAATAATTACATAGCCCCACGTCTCAAAACAATTCAAATTACCCTCCCCATCAACAGTCACCCAGGGTCTACCTTGACAATAGGGGCAAGAATGGACCATTTAGTACTTTTTCCAACCTTTGGCTAAGATTTTAAAAATCCAAGTTAGGTTACAAGGGTAGTAGTTTCTGCCACTTAGGACACTGTCTCCCCTGGAAACCAGAGTATAGTCATTTGCTACAAGGAGGAAGCAGATGGTAATAAAAGTTAGTGGCCTTATATCCTAATTCAACAGTGATGAAAAATCTTTAGTATTCTTCTATGGCATTAAGAAACATTTTGTCTTACCAAGTTCATTCATTGCGTGTCTATGCTCCTCATCAAACGAAAGTTTCATTAGAACACACACAGCAGGACAGATTTGATGTTCAACAGGAGCTGGCACTGAAAGATAAAATTGACATAAACCATAATGCTTTGTTTTCTCAAAAGTAGTGACGTTTATTATACTTAAAAAATACTCAGGGCTCACTAATACATCCCTAATGCATAACAGTTTAGTGAATCAACAAGTATTTGCTAAAGAGATGAATAAATACTACAAACATGGAAAGAAAAACATAAGGGTTTTTCTTGGTTCCATGAAAATGTCTACCTCTCATCAGCCTTTGACCAAGGCTGCTGGACTAAGTCCCATGCAGGTTTATGCTATAATTCAAATAATAACTTAAAAACTATATTGGCTATATGAAATAATAAAAACATTTTGGTATAAAACTTTTTATTTACAATCTCTATTTAAACTTAAAGGCATGTGGCTGTATACAAATGTAGTAGAGAAACCTAGTATAAACCTAGTATAGAAAGCTTACTATACAGATACCAGATAGTAAACAAAAATTTAAAGACAAGGTGTCCAAGAAAATGTACCTGCACATTTAATACTATGCACAAAGTTTCAAAACTGTTACTTGAAATAAAAATTTAAAAAGCAAGCCTATTTTTCAGAAGTAATAATATTTATTCTATTTAACTTTTCTGAGAATAGGTATTAAGAGCACAAAATGCGAGTCATTATATAATTGTGGACAAAGAAAACAATCCAGAAAGACAATGTTCTTCCAGTAAAGCATCTTATAGTTCTCCTCATCCCTAGGACAAATAGATATAAAGAACATTTCTGCTGTACTCTATTCTTGAAAACTTTTAAATTTTAAATAAATTCACTTTTATACCTACCTAAAAAAAAATCTGCTAAATCTTTATAGATCATGTTCTCATCATCACTCTTTCTCCTACTCCCGAAATCAAGATACTGATACAATAGTCCTTTGTCACGTGTGTGTGCGCATGTGTGTGTTCTTATCAGGTGAAAGGAAGGTCTTACCTTATATACTTACTGCTTTTGGTTCTTGCTACAGGAATGACGTAAGTTATGTCCCCAAAGGTCCCAACTCCCATGTTCCTTGCTCCTAAGGGAGAGGGGCTGGTGGCCAAGGGTTTCTCCCTGAGCAAAGAGCTGGGAGGCTGATCACCCCAGCAACTGGGGCCCCATGGCCTGAAGCAGGATGGTGCAGTAGGAAGAGCACTGGGCTGAGAGTCAGGAGATCTGACCTCTGATCCTGGCTCCACCACCCAATAGCTGTGAGGCCACAGGCAAGTCTTTTAGCCTCTCTGAGCCTCAGTTTCTTCATCTGTAAAATGGAGATGATATCTTCTCTTCCTACTTCACAAGGTTGTTGTAAGGATCAAATAACATATATAACAGCTCTGTATCCACTGAGTAGAGTGATATGCAAATGTAAGAGATTACGGGTTGGTCACTAACAGCTAAAGGAACTTATGTAAAGTCACTTTCTTGAGTTTAATCTCAAGAGATGGAGGACATAATTGCTCAAGTTCTTTCTAGATCTGCTATGCTATGATTGTCTTGATTTTCTGTTCTTCTGTGGTTGCACTGTAGTACACAAAACATTTTCCTTTGCTAATTTTTTCTAGAGAAATAGAGAAATTAAGCTTTAAATTATGCTAGCAGTGTAGACGGCTAATATGAATTTCCCAGGCCTATTCATAAAGACACCATCCTAATTTAAAGTTTTCATTAAAAAAATTTTTACATTTGCTTTGTAACATGCACCATACGGAACATACTTGGATTTTTGTCCTGGTCCATGCCTTGTTCATGGGCTTCCTGCCACTCCCAACAGGTTTCACAGTAAGCTCGTATCTGTTCCAAAAGATGAAGGACTCGGATTTCACGCCTGCCTCTCTTGTCATCAGGCTGTGAGTGAATGATGTTGTGGAGTGCTGCACTGGCCCTGGCCCGAGCCTCTTTACTGCCCCGGGAATTTCCCAACAACACAGAGTCTTTGTCATTGCCATGTAAAAGCTGGATGAGGAGAGGAAGACATCCAGACTGTCGCATGGATATACAGCTGTCCTGGGAGCTAGACATAGCTAGCAAAGTTCGCGACATATCATCCTTATCATGAGTACCAAGCATTGACAACAATGAATACACCATTTCCACCTGTGGGCCAAATGAGTTTAGAAACAAAATTATGACTTTAATATCCAAAAGCCAACACCAATGAAGTGATGAATGGGATATTTATTGTAACTCATTAAAAACAAAAACAAAAACCCCTTTCCAGGATGAAGTAATGAGCGTTATTTCAAAATCCATATAATATAATCATCACCAACTTGTTTATGAGTAAATATTAGTAGTGGTAGTACACAGTGTTGAAAAAGAGAAAGTAGGTTCTTGCATAAACCTAAATTGCTGTTTGTCTGGATCAGCTGGTGATAATCCACTGATTATGATGAATGACAATCAACTGATTTACCTCTCTCTCTCTCTCTCTCTCTCTCTCGCATCTCCCCCCGCACCACACCCACCCACCCCCACCAACACACACGCAGAGTCAGAAATGCGGTTTATCTAAATTCTTTACACAATTTAAAAACTTTAATTTTTAAAATCTACAACCATAATCAATAAAGAGAAAATATTTTTCAGCAATTATTGTTTACTAAGTACTAGCTCTCAGCAATTGCTAACCCTCACCAGATTATAATTACAGTAGGTCCCCTACATATGAACGAGTTCCATTCTGAGAGCACGTTCACAAGTCCAATTTGTTCATAAGTCCAACAAAGCTAGCCCAGGGACCCAACTAACACAATCGGTATTTAGTACTATACTGTAATAGGTTTACAATACATTTGCGTCTTTGAAAGTTCACAACTTAAAGGTTCATATGTAGGGGACTTACTGTATAATATTGTTAAAGTTATGATTTCTACCTTACACATGTAAAAATATTTTGTTATAAAAAGAAGAATGCTCTGATCATACAGGGATACAAAGCCAGGATTCTTATTCATTTTCTTTTTTAAAGTAGCTGGTAAGCATCAATTACTCCCTGACCATAAATTCTAAGAATTACTTAGAAGCAGATTAGAAACAGGAAACAGTACCCAGTTTTCCTGCACTGTGATCAACCTCATTTTAAAGTGAGAGCTATTGCATAAAAGTAGAGGCTATTACATAAATGTATATCTGTAAATTAGTGGTTCTTAACCAGGGGCAATTTTAGCCACCCTGAGACACTCTTGGCAACGTCTTGGAGACATTTCTGGTGGTCACATTCGGGAGGAAAAGCTTCAGGCATCTAGTAAGTAAAGACCAGGGATGCTGCTAAACATCCTACAATGTAATGAGGAATTATCCCCAGCCAATAATGCTGAGGCTGAGAAACTCTACTCTAAATGTGTAAACACACACTACTCTTAGATATGAAAGTTTTATTAGGAAGGCAGTACAGAACTGTGGATAAACAGTCTTTCAAATTCTGACTCCACCATTTACAAGTGAGTTGTGTGACACGACCAAGTTATTTGAATTCTCTGAGGCCCAGTTGTCTCAGTTGCAAAATGGAGAAATTTACCTAATAGGGTCTTCTTTGTGAAGATTAAATAAAATAACACATGTATAGCACAGTAACTGGCATTCAAAAATGTAGTAAGGTCTTAATGTTATCATGCATAAATCACTTCAAAAGGAAATGGTATTCTAGCTGCCAGTTTTCATGCAATAGTACTGTTGAATATTAGACATTTTCTTTATAGTGAAAACTACTTGTTGATGTTGGACAGATCTGGGGTTGAATTCCAATTTATTTACACGACAGCTGTCTGAATCTTTTTTTGGCTTCAGTATTCTCATTTTGAAAAGAGGGGCAAGAATACCTCAAAGGGTTTTCGAGAAGATGAGATAATAAACACACAACTCCCAGCAGTTACTGGCATCCTAGCGGTCCCAAGTAGTAACTATTGTGAGTTATTAAAATGATTAAGTTTCATATTAACAATACCATTGATACTCTAAAATTCATTTCTTAAATCGACATTAGTTATTTCAGTAATGCTTTTCCTAAGAGCCATTATATTATTAAAGTAAAGAAAGACTATGTAGAGTATGCTGTGAAAACAACTAGTGGAATTATTTAGATTTAACTGAAAATATACTGCTTAGTAATATTAGAATTTCAGCTTTGTTCATACAATAGTAAAGCCTCTGGCTTTAACAATAATAAAATAATTATTTTCTTTTCAAACATACTATTCTCAAGTCCCCCAAAATATTTACTAACATCTAGGAGACCCTAAGAAAACTCACGTATCAGCAGTGGATAGGATAACATTCAATTTCAATAATTTTTCCATCCACTAAGTATTTATTAAACACTCATTATGTGCAGATTCTGTGCTAGATGCTGCAAAGGATAAAAAACAGTCCCTATGCTCCAACTGTAGTGATTCAAAGGAGGTAGCCAGATTGCATGGGGAGGTGAGAGGACTCTGGAAATCAGAAAAAGTTTTGTAAAGAAGGAAAGCCCAAGAAGATTTCTGAAGGCTGGCTAAGACTCTGACAGTCATTTTTCAGTGGGGGTGGGAAGTGGAGATGTGTGCCACTGCAGGCAAGGCACAGAGGCAGAAGTCACAGGGAGTGCTCAGTGCTTATAATCTATTACCTTGGTTCCCAGATGACTTGTCAGCCTTCGAGGAGCAGAATGTGTGCTGCTAGAACTCAAAACACTGGCTGTTTCATGATCTATTCGTGCAGTTGAACCCTAGAAATTAAGCAAATTATAGACAGTATAATTTAGATTATAGATAAATACAGCTAACTTCATGTTAAGGTACTCCAAATGAACTGTCTTTAGGGTAAACAGCTAAATATATCATTAAAAGTGTGAACATTATAACTGCTCAAAATGAATATTTTTACCTATAAACTTAAGTAGAGTTTAGAGAAACACTGAAGGAAAAAAGATTGTTGCAAAAGACAGTTAAAGTACAATGTGGAAGTAACCGAACACTGCAGAAATTCTAAGAGTAATATTCTTTCACAAATCAAAAGGCATGAAACTACATTCAGTTAAATATAAATTGATTGGTAGAAAGCTCCACTGAGTGACAAAATGCTCTAAATTACCACAAAACTAACTGTAAATTTCGTACAGACCAAGTTCTCCAAGAGCTCAGAGTAGAAAAAAGACTGCTTAAAACCTCTGTTGGAGAAAGGCATGAAAAAACAAATAATTGCACTGAGATATCATGAGCACTTAGTAAGAAGGATGCATAAAACACTGAGGGAAAACAGAAAGAAACAACTACTTGCTTAAGAACTACTAAAGACTGAATAAGTTATACTTAAAGGTAGGCCTTGGATTTTGGAAGAATGATGGAAGAGTCTGTGTAAAGGGATAAATATGGAAAGCATGCTAGAAAAGAATATAGGCAGAACACTCTCTGACATAAATTGTAGTAGTATTTTTTTGGATCTGTCTCCTAAGGCAAAGGAAATAAAAGCAAAAATAAACAAACGGAACCCAACTCAACTTAAAAGCTTTTGCATGGTAATGGAAACCACAGACAAAACAAAAGACAACCTACAGAATGGGAGAAAACATTTGCAAATGATGTGACCGACAAGGGATTAATATCCAAAGTATATAAACAGCTCATATGACTCAGTATCAAAAAAACAAACAACCCAATCAAAAAATGACCTGAAGACCTGAACAGACATTTCTCCAAAGAAGACATACAGGCACATGAAAAGACGCCCAACGTCACCAGTTATTACAGAAATACAAATCAAAACCAGATATCACTTCACACCTGTCAGAATGGCTATTATTTAAAAAAAAAAAGTTTTAAGAGAAAATTACATTTGTAAATATAACTACAGAAAAAAACCGAAAATGTGAAATTCATTTAACTGTATGTTTAAAATGAGTATGTTAGTCTTTCCTCAATAAAGTTGATTTTAAGAAGTTGCAACTTGAGAGGTCTTTCTTATGTCTCCCCATATAAAAGCATGAAGACCCACTTATTCACACCCACATAGGGAAATCTAGGGTTAGATTAAGAATACTAGAACAGAGTCTCAGAGTGGCTACCCTTTCTAGTGTCTACTCCTTCTGTGGGTCTGGATGCTTTATGCTGGTTAGTCCTCTAGGGATACTTCTCAGTTTGGAGCAGCAGGTTAGTACCCCTCAGGGTCGGGAGAACAGGCAGCAGAGAAAGACATCCTGCAACTCTTTCCACTGCCACTAGCTACTGGGTGCTTCTATAATGGTATTTCAATTCACATGCAACCAAACAACAAACATTTACTGACCTCTTGCTACTTTCTTGGTACAGTGCTAGTCACTAGGCATATAAGTGAATAAGATATTTCCATCCTCACCGCACACAGACTCTAGACAGGTTGCTCAACATGTAAATGTACAGTAGTAAGTGCTTTGACAGAGGCCACATGCACACACAGGAATGGCATATACTCAGTCTCGGGAGTACAGAGTAAAGTGCTATCCGATTTTGAACTACGAGGAAGAGTTTATATAATAAAAAGGAGGAGAGTTAGCCACAGGGCAGCCCAGACGAGGCAGAAGCATAAGCAAAGGTCAGAAAGAACGTGTGTGTATGTGCGAGTGTGTGTGTGTGTGTGTGTGTGTGTGTGTGTGTGTGTGTGTGTGTGTGTGTGTGTGTGTGTGTGAGAGAGAGAGAGAGAGAGAAAGAGAGAAAGAGAGAGAGGGGAGAGACAGACAGAAGCTGATTCACTGATTGATTTGGAAATAAAGAGCTTATTCTGATTGCAATAAAGAAGATGGAGTTGAGGGACCAAGACTCAAGGTAAAGAGAATAGTCAGGGGGCTTTTTAAGGAGACTTAGGCAAGGGGCCTCTCTTGCTCTACAGTAGAAGGGGAATGACTCCTTATCCTGAAGCAAACATACCGTCTTTTTTAAAAAAAATTAATCAATTAATTTATTTTTGGCCGTGTTGGGTCTTTATTGCTGTGTGCAGATTTTCTCTAGTGGTGGCAAGCGGGGGCTATTCTTCATTGTGGTGCACAGGCTTCTCATTGCAGTGGCTTGTCTTTGTTGTGGCTCGCGGGCTCTAGAGCGCAGGCTCAGTAGTTGTGGAGCGCAGGCTTAGTTGATCCGCGGCATGTGGGATCTTCGCGGACCAGGGCTCAAACCTGTGTCCCCTGCATTGGCAGGTGGATTCTTAACCACTGTACCACCAAGGAAGTTCCAAACATACTGTCTTTGAGGATATCTAAATATTTTTACTGTTTCTGGTAGTGAGGATCTAACACAACCCCTAACGATCCTTGTTTCCTGGTATTCTCACCCTTATGTAATCGCCCTGCCTTTGACTGTGGGCTAGATTTAGTGAATGGCTTCTAGACTGCTGCAGATGTGATGAGAAGTCACTTCCAAGATAAGGTTACGAAGACTGTGGCTTCCATCCTGGGCACCCTCTCTTGTGCTCTCTGAGGGAGGCCAGATACTACGTTGTGAAACGCCCTTTGTAGAGACCCTGGTCGCAAGGACATGATATCATCGGCCAACAGCCTGAGGACATGAGGCCTGCCAACAGCCATATGAGTGAGCTTACAAGCACATCTTCCCCAAGTCAAGTCTTGAAATGACTGCAGCCCCAGCTAACACCGTGACTGCAGCCTGTGAGAGACCCTGAACCGGAGGCACTCAGCTAAGCTGCACCAGGATTCCTGACCTACAGAAACAACAATAAATGTTTGCTGATTTTGCTAAAATTGTCAAGCAGCAATAGATAATTAACACATTGTTTGAAACAAAAGAGAAATAAGAGGTTAAACTATGAAACAAGGGAAAACCCCTGTCCACACGAAAACATGTTCCAGACATTCATTTCAGTGTAGATACCAAATCATCTTTAAGCTTCAGTCTCCGTACCTTCCTACACAGCTCCTTGATTTTGGGACACTCACTGCTCTGTTCTCCCAAACTCTCTAGCTAGAAATCCAGATGCATTTCTTATAAGGAGATTCCAAGAGAACATTCCCATACCCACACTACCTATAGGCCTAGAACTCGAGCCCTGAGAATCTTTCCTGGGCCCTTTTATTATGGCTAGGCCTGCACGGACATCTTTAATAGGAACCAGAGAAATGGTAACCTGCAAGAAATGGTACCTTCCTAAGAAGTATTTCCCACCCGACTCATGACTAAATTCTGAAGAAATGAGCGTCATTAACTCTCTCTCAAACTCAAGACCTATTAAATCAGCCATATTTTACATCCATTAAATCAGCCTTGCTCACTGTCCAAAAACATAATAAGTCCAAAAACATATCATTTCTAACTGTCAGCCTTAAAACGTGTGAGACACTATTTCCTACTATTTTCTTTCCTATCCAAACTTCCTTGTGAAATTTAGGTTCCATGCTCCATAAATACCCATACCTCCTCAACTTTTCACATAATGCTCCTTTCATTCCTGGCCTTAACTGAAACTTAGCTCTTATTGGACACCACCTCCCCCTGCAGCACTCTCTCCTAGATCCCATGTACTTTGGCGTCAGGAGGTAGCATAAGCTTATGTTTTCCTCACTCTTCAACACCACTTTGAAACTATTATTTCTCCACCTTCTGGTAATAGCCCCAAATCTCCTTGTGTTATAATCACTTTCCCCTTTCCCCAGTGCTATCACTTACTAACCACCCAATCACTGTCTTCAATCATTAAACAACTTTGGCACAAGGGTCACTGACCTCCTTCTACTTCAATTGCTGCCACCATTCTGGGTAACTTATGCCCCATTCAAAACCGTGGTCTCTCAGTTCTCTGGTATCTTCAGTGACGTTTTTCTCCTCTACTCCATTTTAGTCACTGACATCTATGGCTGTATCCTAGACCATTTCCATCACCCTAAAATGTACCATCTCTGAATAATGCATTTAGTTATCTTGTGGTAACTCTGAAAACCTATTCTTCTGGCAATCTCCTTTAACCTTCCCCAAGAAAGTGTCTTTAAAATGACTGGAATGTCCAGAGCATGAATGTCTCTACATACTCCACCTTGAATTTTTTCGTGGTCCATCACTTCCGTAATTCTCTTGTCAGTTTTCAATATCTTTGCCCCATGGCTATTCCATCCCACCTGCCTGGAAACACTGCAATTGTAGATGAATCCAACTGTCTGTTTTCTCTACACCCTAATATGGACTGCTAAGCAGTATTTGAGAAATTTGAGCATGTGAGAATATCACACAATTCTCCAGGGTGCTGCCCATATAACATTTATGGTCACCAATACACCTGGGCCCTTAGTCCTCCATCTGTAATCCTTGTGTTTCCCTAGTCAGCTCTCCCTTCTTTGCTCACAGCGGCTACTTTGGATATGTCTCCTTTACCACAAATAATTTTACCTTCTAATTTACAGAGAAATAGAAGCCATCAGACAAAACTGACAAAATTACCTGCCTCCACACCCATCTTCTCCTGCTATTGCTTCAGAGGCACCCCTTCTGCTACCTAAGCCCCATCCCTTCATGTGTGCTCTGGATCCTTTCCCTCCCCATTTCTCTTTGCTCTTTTGGACCTTCAATCTTTTTCTCTACTGGCTCCTTCCCATTACCATTCAAATATGCTTATCTCTTCTATTTTATAAAAAGAAAAATAATCTCTCAATTTTCTCTCAAATCTCTACTCTGTGTCAGTTAATGGCCTTTTCTCTCTTGGGCAGTTCACACTCAGGCTTTTTGAGTTAGCTAAAATTACTCTCTTCTACTTTTTAACCTTCCAATTTAAACCTCAACTCACTCCAATATCACATGGTAGAGAAGAAAGCCAACGAAACGGCTCTTGCCAAGATCAGCACTGAAGTTCTTTTTTTGGTGAAACATAAAGGAAAATTTTCAAGTCCTTACAGTCAATGGTGGATATTGTTAACTATTTCCTCTTTTGGAACAACAAAGTTATTCCCTTGCTTTGGGATTTTTTAGCCCAGGTCTTCATCTTCTCGTTCTATAATCACAGGGGATATAAAAATCTCCCATACCTTTAATTATCACATTTTTCACCCTTCCCTTTGATTCCAAACCCACTACCTAATAGCCTACTTGACATTTCTGCTTCATTGTCTCAGACTGAACATCTTGAAACTTAACATTTTTGAAACTAGATTATTTTCCCTCACAAACTTGTTCCTCATCTAGTGTTAGCACTGAAATGCATCACCATCCTTGTAGCTGCCTATGACAAAAACCTCGAAGTCATTCCTGACTTCTCCTTCCTCCTCAGCCCTCGCATCCAACACTAACCCTTATGGATTATAGTTTCTAAATCCTCTCAGATACTCAGATATTTGCTGACTAAATGACTCTCTCACATCTATCAATTCTTCCCTAACCCCCAGGCCACCATCATCTTTCACCTAGATTACTGTATCTAATTTACCTAATCATTCTTAAGGTGTCAGAATAAATTAATTTGTAACTTCCTCTAGGATGAAAATCACCCTAACACTAGGTTAAATGCTGTAGCACTACGTACTTGCCCTTTCATAGTACTTAACACACTTTGTGGAAAATGCTCATCTGTCTTACTTCTAGATGATACGTTTCTTGAGGACAAGGTAGCATCTACCTAGCCTACCACCACACCCGAGGGTTGAGAAAAGCCTTGGCATAATGCAGATCCTTAGTAAACAGATTCTGAACAGTGATGAGTTTTATATTATCTTTCAGGTAAAAGGGCTGGGGGAGAAAGTTAACAGCAGAGTGAAAAATGGGCTAAGGAGCAGAGAGGTGGGGATAAGATGAATTGTCTGGAGGGGACCCCTCCAAGTAAATACAATTTCTTTTCACTACATATTAGAATCAAGCATCTATCTTCTGATTCCCCTTTATTCACCCTTAAATATCCAATGCCATTACAGGCACTCAAATGTTTGCAGAGGGACCCTAGAAGGACTATGCCTGGCAGTTAAATTAGCACAGCTGGGATACAGTCAATTTCAATTACACTTGCTGGGTTGGAACCCCTCTTCTATCCTCTGCTTGCTCACTTTACAAAATGACTCAAAAGGGTTCACCATAAAGGTAGCAACAGTCTCCAACTCACTATGAAACTTGACATAAGAGGGAGAAGAAGCAACCACTCCCCTTGCCTTGCCTTTTTTCATACAAACTGTATCTGGAAGTAGTCAAACAGAGATATGGAGAAGTTTCTCTTTATAGAAATACTACAGCTCATTTTGTAACCCCTAATGAATTAATGGAGCTAGGCATTAAGTATCAATGGCTGTTAATACCACAAAATAGAGACAACCAGACATTTTGTACTTCCTGATGGAAGACCACAATGCCATCTATGAAAAAGTCTTGTCCAACAAAAAAAGGGGGGGGCCTTGAAACCAAATCTGATCACATCTCTAGATCTAAATACCAATTTATAGGAAATACAGAAGATAGAGGATCATGTCAAACCTCACCATGGAGATGTTATCAGCAAAATCCAGACTATGGAAAACACTAGAAAACAAATAACTTTGGTAAGTCAACAAACATATAGCAAAAAACGGAGAGACGAAGAGTAAACCTATAGATTAAAAGAGGCTTCAAAGACATATTAACCAATCTCTGTGCATGAACGTTATCTGGCTCAAGTCAAATAAACTGAAAAATTCTGACATTCATGAAACAATTGCAAATTTGAATACTGACTAGATATCTGATGCTATTAAGGAATTACTGTTAGTTTCTTTGGCAGTGTAATAATGGCACTATAGTTATGTATTTTAAAAAACTGTTCTTTGTCCTTTTTCCCCAGGATTGCTTTAGCAATTCTGGGTCTTTTGTGGTTCCATATAAATTTTAGTATTATTTGTTCTAGTTCTGTGAAAAATGTCATGGGCATTTTGATAGGAATTGCATTAAATCTTGTAGATTGCTTTGGGACTTCAGACAATACTACAAAGCTACAGTAATCAAAACAGTATGGTGTTTGCACAAAAACAGACATATAGACCAACAGAACAAAATAAAGAGCCCAGAAATAAACCCACACACCTAAGGTCAATTAATCTTCGACAAAGGAGGCAAGAATACACAATGGCAAAAAGACAGTCTCTTCATCAAGTGGTGTTCAGAAAGCTGGACAGCTACATGTAAATCAAAGAAGTTAGAACACTCCATCACACCATAAACTCAAACTGGTTTAAAGACCTAAATATAAGACATGACACCATAAAACTCCTAGAAGAAGACAAAGGCAAACATTCTCAGACATAAATTATAGCAATATTTTCTTAGATCAGTCTCCCAAGGCAAAAGAAATAAAAGCAAAAATAACCAAATGGGACCTAATCAAACTTAAAAGCTTTCACACAGCAAAGAAAAACCAAAAAACAAAAAACCCATCAACAAAACAAAGACAACCTATGGACTGGGAGAAAATATATGCACAAATGATGCGACTGACAAAGGGTTAATATCCAAAATGTACAAACAGCTTATACAACTTAATCCAAAATGTACAAACAGCTCATACAACTTATTATCAAAAAAACAGACAACCCAATCAAAAGATGGACAGAAGACCTAAACAGACATTCCTCTGAAGAAGACATACAGATGACCAACAAGCACATGAAAAGATGCTCAACATCACAAATTATTAGAGAAATGCAAATCAAAACCACAATGAGGTATTACCTCACAGCGGTCAGAATGGCCATCATTAAAAAGTATGGAAAGAATGTGGAGAAAAGGGAGCCCTCCTACACTGTTAGTGGGAATGTTAATGGTACGGCCACTGTGAAAAACAGTACGGAGGTTCCTTAAAAAGCTAAAAATAGAGCTGCCATATGATCCAGCAATCTCACTCCTGGGCATAAATCCAGAAAAGAGGAAAACTCTAATTCAAAAAGATACATGCACCCCAATGTTCACAGCAGCACTATTTACAACAGCCAAGACACGGAAACGACCCAAGTGCCCATCAACAGATGATCAGTTTAAGGAGCTACAATGGAATTTTATTCAGCCACAAAAAAGAATGAAAGACTGCCACCTGCAGCAACACGGATGGACCTAGAGAATATCATACTAAGTGAGGCGAGTCAGAGAAAGACAAATATTATATGATATCATTTATATGGGGGAATCTAAAAAATAATACAAATGAATCTATATACAAAACAGAAACAGACTCATAGACACAGAAAACAAACTTATGGTTATCACAGGGGAAGGAGAAAAGGACATATTAATGGTATGGGATTAACAGATACAAATAATCTGAAAAAAAAATTACTGAATCACTTTGCTGTACAGTTGAAACTAACATAATAATGTAAATCAGCTATACTTCAATTTTAAAAAAAGTAATCTTAGACACAGAAAACAAACTTATGGTTACCAAAGGGGAAAGGGAGGGAGGGATGAAACAGGAGTATGGGATTAACAGATACACACCTCCATATATATAAATTAGATAAACAACAAGAATTTACTGTATAGCACAGGGAACTATATTCAATATCTTGTAATAACCTATAAGGGAAAAGAATTGGAAAAAAATATATGTATAACTGAATCATTTTGCTGTACAACTGGAACTAACAATACTGTAAACCAACCATACTTCAATTAAAAAAAAGTATTCTTTTTTTAAAAAATGTATTTGGTTGTGCCGGTCTTCGTTGCAGCACACGGGCTCCTTAGTTGTGGCATGCACGTGGGATCTAGTTCCCTGACCAGAGATTGAACCCAAGTCCCTCGCACTGGGAGCACGGAGTCTTAACCACTGCACCACCAGGGAAGTCCCCCAAAAATGTGTTATCTTTTGGAAATACATAGTGAAGTATTTATGCAAGAAATGATGTCTGGGATCTTTTCCAAAAATAAAATGGGAGGGCAAGTAGATAGGGTACATGTAGATTACTATATTATTCTGTCTGCCTCTGTATATATTTGAAATTTTCCATAATAAAAGGTTTAAAAATACATTACTAGCAGCAGAAAAGGTCCTCCTACCATTTTCTCTCTTTCCCACTCTTTGTTGAAGTTCATTACTACTTACTGGTTATATCACTAGAGATCTGGTTCTAAACATTAAACAGAAAAGCTGAGGATCACTTCATAAATGAATTACACACATAGTTATATACTAAGCAAACAGGGATCTGACCTGTATAATTTACTTTTAGTTTTCTCTTTTCATTTAACTTCCAGGGGAGATTAATCACAGGTCAAGAAACCTTATTTCTAGAAGGGATGTTAGTCATTCCTTCCGACCTACATGTATTTACTGTTGTTATCTACGATTTATCAGGGATTGTGGGGATATAAAAATGGATAAAACTGGAAAGGATCTTTGCCCTTCTGGAGCTTACAGTCTACTGGGGAAAACAGAAATAATCACAGAAATAAACATAAAACTGCAAATGTGGTCTGCAAAGGAGAAGAACAAGCTAGGACAGCCTTTAATAATTGGATTTGAACAGTTCAAGCCTCTTGAGAAAGTCATGCTTAAGCTGAGACACACACAGACTGATGTTAATTGAGTGAAGTGGGATGAGAAGAGCACTACATGGAACAGGAGCAGACAGTGCACAGGCTGCAGAGGAGAAAGCCCAGGAAAGGTGAGGTCCTGAAAGGTCAGTGCGGCAGAAGTGCTGAGAGCAAAGTGTGACATAAAGCTAACACGTTGGGAAGGAGCCAGATTATATAGGTCATAATAAAGGGTTATCTTATTCTAAGAACCAAGGGATGCCAACAAAGGATTTTACAAAGAGGGTGATTTACTCATGTAAAGATCATTCCGGCAGAGTGGATGTGAGCAGGAAACCAGGTGAGGCAGAATAAATTTCCACAAAGTGGCAGAGAAAAGGGCACCAGGATAGGAGCTTTGGTAGATCATGCTACTGTGATCCTGAGAGAGTCAAAAAGATTATTTTCATTTTTAATTAGTGTCAATGGTTTTTGTCTCTGGAGCAAATAATAAAACAAAGCAAATGAACAAACCCCAAGCGGTTGTCATATGGGTAGATCCTATTAAGACAGGTTAAAGGAATCTTGGCATAACTGAATCACAGTCCCACAGATATATATCACTCATCTACATTAGGATCTGGGAGTAGCTGTAGCATCATTAATGGGATCTTGTAACTTTGCTATGATTTTATGGCATACTGAAGTTTTACATTTTTATATGAAACCTACTGTTCCTTTCTCTATGGTTTCCTACCCACTTCATGATTATAAAAATTCTACCCTCATTTTCTTATCTTTTAGTATTTTTAATAGTTTTCATTTTTGACATCAAATCTAATCTACTTAGAATTAATTTTAATGTAAGAAGTGTGATAGGGATTCGATTTTTTAAAAAATGAATATCCAGCTTATTGGATAGGTGAGGCGTTAAAGTATATAATAATTGGACTACCACCCAAAGCACTAATAGTGGGTCTAATCCTAAGCAAACAATTTTTTTTTTCTATCAGAAGACAGAACTTTTCTTCTTTCTACATATGTGTAGGAACATACAATGTTCCCAAAGAATTCCCTAAACAATACACAAAGAAATAACCCAAATGTGCTATTTAAATATAATTTCCCTAATTTACTATCTATAGAGCTTTCTCCACTACAGTGCTCACCAGTAATATTAAAGTGAAGTATCTTTTTGTTTTAACTCAGTAAAATAAATTTAAGTACTCAAGTATGAGACATTTTAAACTTTAAATTTTAATGGACTAATAGAAGCAGGCTCTTTTAAAATATAGTATCATTAAAAGTAACCTACAGGGCTTCCCTGGTGGTGCAGTGGTTGCAAGTCCGCCTGCCGATGCAGGGGACACGGGTTCGTGCCCCAGTCCGGGAAGATCCCACATGCCGCGGAGCGGCTAGGCCCGTGAGCCATGGCCGCTGAGCCTGCGAGTCCGGAGCCTGTGCTCCGCAATGGGAGAGGCCACAACAGTGAGAGGCCCGCGTATCACCAAAAAAAAAAAAAAAAAAAAAAAAGTAACCTACAGACACTAAGGGAATATTTTATATCAACAGTAAGAAAATTTCCTTAAAATTAACTTAGTGAAATTGTATTTAAAACAAATGATTCAGGGGCTTCCCTGGTGGCGCAGTGGTTGAGGGTCCGCCTGCCGATGCGGGGGATGCGGGTTCGTGCCCCAGTCCGGGGAGATCCCACATGCCGAGGAGCAACTAAGCCCGTGCGCCACAACTACTGAG
>NC_041221.1:110211060-110219258 GCF_002837175.3 Physeter macrocephalus
GCTGAGCCTGCGCGTCCGGAGCCTGTGCTCCGCAACGGGAGAGGCCACGGCGGTGAGGGGCCCGCGTACCACAAAAAAAATAAAATAAAATTCATTTACAATATAAAATATTCATTGAAAAAATGTGGAGAATACAAAACACTCCAAAGAAAAATACTGTCATAGTAGGATGCATTCCAATAAAACTCTAACAGAAGACTGATGGCAACATAACAAGATAATAGTTCTACATTTAAAAAAAAACAAAATTGACGTCCATAATTTTGCTAAAGATGACAATAGTAAACATCACTAGGCTATGTTTCTACTTTGTATGAGCATTAGAATCATCTTTTTCAGTGATAGGATTTAAATTTCTAGATTTATGTAACCTTGAAGTACAACATAAAACAAGAACTATAACTAAGTTCTTATGACCATTTTTTAAAAACATAAAAATGTCTCTGCAAAGAATGCCACAGAGAAAGAGCAAACCTATTCAAATACAGGCAATAATAACTAGGTCAAATCACATATGACCAAAATGCAGCTTAGTATTTATTTTCCAAAATAATTCTTCTCATGCTAATCATTTTAGGCTAAAACAGAGACACACAATTTAGAGCTATAAAATATACTTAGAAATTTTGAAAGCATTATTGTTAGATATAATAAAGAAAAATGACATAGCATTTTGGTACCGAATTCTTCTGGAGATATCCATTCAAGACTAAGAAAGTAGATAAGATTTACAGATCTTTCTGAGAATCATCGCACTCTGTATTCCTTTTAAAATATTTAAATAGTTAATTGGAAAAAAAATTAATAAAATAATTTATTTACCTGACCACTACCCGAAGTTGCCATGTTGATTTCTGCCACTCCTTGACTTTCATTCTGTCGCTCAGCTTCATGTGAGCTGGCTTCATGCTTGCTCTGAGATGACCTCTGTTAATATGGAGTTAACATCATTACATACAAAAATGGTGTACGCTTTCCTAGCCCAGAGCTTTCCTTCGTTCTTGCTTTAAAGCTTTGACTGCCTCAATTATACAGGTTTACAAAAGCATGGAACTGCATTTTATACTTCATCAGCTCCAGCAGGGTTGACTGTCGACTATTTCGGTAAAAGGAAAGTGAAGTGTGTCCCTTGAGCATTAGAGCCACACAAGACAAAGGATTTTCTGAGACTCACAGAAACACCATCCTCCACCAGCTGTGCTCACATCACTATCAGGGATACAACCCAACTAGAACAAATAACTGTCTTTTCCGCAAGGTCACATGGCTCTGGCGTTTACTAGAGCTGCAAATATAACAGTTAAACTATTAACCTAAGCTTAAAAACACCTTTTGTATAACTATGTTTATATGCAGAATATATATATACATCTTCTGCTAATAAAAGTCATATGAAACCAACAGATAAATTCTTAAGATTCTGATCTGAAAAAATCAAAAACCTTTTCTAATGTAGCCACCATCTGCTATGTAAAATGAAAGTGACAGATTATATCCAGTAAAAGCAGTCATTTCAAGAGAGATTATATCCAGTACAAAGCAGTCACTTTGAAAAAAATATCACCTCAGAATCAAAGAAATAAAATAACTTTTCCATTATCTTTTATAGAAACAATCACAAATGTGCCTGCCCTAGGAAAATGATAACACAAAAATAAAAATTATACTTTAAAAATGTGACATAATAGTGGAAAACTGTATTGCAAAATGGCTTTCACTAGAATTTCTTTAAACATAAAGCTTTCCTAAACCATTTAAGATGTGACTTAATAATTTACCAATATTTCCATCAATAAACTAGTATAAATTATATATAGGCAAAAGAGAGGTAGTCTCAATAATTCAGAAACAGAAGAAAAAATAGCATCATGGGAAAATTACACTACAAAATTCAACAAAATCAACAAAAGTAGAGAATACAAAATCAATCTAGAGACAAAATGAATCAAAAACCACTAAATCCACCAAGATTTGACACTAACATAATTGAAGACGTCAATATAAGAGTACTGAGTATCTGTCATGTTGGTTACTTTCACTAGGTGCTGGGGAATAGAGTGTTGGCAAAACCAGACACTGCTCAAAGCACTCTTCAAGCTTCAGGCTAGTCAGGGATACTATCAAATAATGAGAGAAATGACAATAGAGTTAAAACTCTGAGAAGGGTACAGGGCGCTGTAAGGATATACACCAGAGGGACGCCATATGTTGTGGGGACTTGGGGGGAAGAGCTCCCTTAGGAAGCGTTGTCTGAACTGAAATCTATATACAAACAGGAGTTCTAGGAAATGGGATGGGGATAGAAGGTGAAGGTTTTAGGTAAACAGAAGACCATGTGCAAAGAACCTGGGCTGGGAGGAAACATGGCTTGCTCTAGAACATCAAAGAACTACAGTGTGAGGAGTAGAACAGAAAGATGGTAAAAACAAAAACAAAACCAAAAAACTTACTGATTTTACTGAATTTAGTGTGATTCTCAGATGGCACTCTTGCCCTCACATAACTAATACCAGTAATACTAATGGGAAAAGGTGCATGTATTTTGATTTTTTTAAGTCAAATTTAAAATGGTCTAAGTAGGTAGGAAAGAGAAGAGACCAGTTTGGAGACTATGTATTAAAGTAAGTATTAGATAATGGTACTTTACACCTAGGGAAGCAGTGATGGAGATAAAAGCAGTGGAGACAGAGGTAAATCTGAAGGACTGCAAGATAGATTGGATATGGTGAGTGGAGGAAGAGGTCTGGTGTCAAGAGTTACTCCTGTGTTCCTTAGCTCACACGACTGAATAATGATGGTACCATTCAGAGATAGGTAATACTAAAGGAGAATGAAGGTATTTTGGAGGATGTGGGGCTCATAAGGAGGACTTAGGAGGAGAAGATCATTAATTATGCTTTGGATATGTTGGATTTAAAGTGCCTTTAACACAACTAAGTAGAGATGCAGAGTAGGTACACAGATTTAGGAGTCTGAAGCTCAGGGCTAGAAAAATGAATTTGAGAGCCAAAAGCATACAGCTGGTGAGTGAAGCCCTAAGCATAAATAAGATGGTCTCAGGGAGGGAGAGAAAATAAAGAGAAAAGAGAAATATGTCTTAAGGAATGCATATGAACCAAAAAAGGTGCCAAGAGTGTAGTATTTCCAGCAACAGTGTTCAGTAATGTGGAAAATATCAAGATGAAGACTGAAAATGTCAATTTAATTAGCAATATGGAAGTCATCAATGATCCATTTCAGTGAAACTATGAGAGTAGAGACTAGACTGGTGTGTGTGAATGGTGGGGAGGAAATACAGACTTGGAGTCTACAAACACCTTTGGAGTGAAGATTAGGAAAAGACAATGAGGACGGGAAGGGGACAGATGAAGAACAGTTGCAGGGAGAGGTGGAATTGAGGAAGGTTCACTTTCTATTTTTAAAGATAAGACTTGAGCATGTTTAAATTCCAATGAAAAGATGCTACAGAAGAGAAAGAAGATAAATATGTGAGAGAAACGAGGTAAGAGTACAAAGTTCCTGAGAAGGCAGGAGCTGAAAATCCAAAGCACAGGAACGAAGGCAGAATGCTTCCTGGTAGGAAGGAGAGAGAGCTCTGACGATAGCTACTGTTTTCTCTGTGAAGGAGGAGATGAAATTATTAGAAGGATGAAGATTAGTAGACATCAGAAATAGTCATTTCCAGTAGAGAGAGAATGGGAGATCCAGAGAAACACAGTAGGCCTGCAGGACTGCCAGGCCCAAGTGATGATGGTGACAATGATGAAAATAATGAAGTTAAAAAAAAAAATCTAATGTTTGTTATGCACTAATCACTTGGCATCTATTGATTTATTTAATCCTTACATCAACTCTATGAAGCATGTACTATTATTATCCCCATTTTACAGATGAAGAAACTGAGGAGGCACAGATGATAAGTATCTGGCTTTAGGTCACATACCTGGTAAATGGCAGAGCCAGAGCTGGGATCACAACCCAAGCAGTTTGACTCTAAAGCACAAAGTAATATTTAACACTTACTATCTTTATTTTCTTTACTTATTTACTTCCCTTTATTCTTTCATTGATCCTAGGCTACAGGCCTGTCTGTGTTCTTTGATCACTGTCTAAAACTACCACTAACACTGAGAACAAAGAGATTGTTTCTGATTCCTTTGAAAGAATAATCCTATCTAGTTTCCTTATTCCCATAGTTGCTGGACACCTTCCCCAGTTTTCTATCCTAGGACTAAAATAATTTAAAAAAACAAAACAGGGCTTCCCTGGTGGCGCAGTGGTTGAGAGTCTGCCTGCCGATGCAGGGGACACGGGTTCGTGCCCCGGTCCGGGAAGATCCCACATGCCGCACAGCGGCTGGGCCCGTGAACCATGGCCGCTGAACCTGGGCGTCCGGAGCCTGTGCTCCGCAGCGGGAGAGGCCACAACGGTGAGAGGCCCGTGTAAAAAAACAAAACAAAACAATTTGTTGAGGTATTTACATATCTCAAAATTGGCCCACTTTAAGTGTACGGCTCAATGATTTTTAATAAACTTACCAAGCATCACAATACTCTAGTTTTAGAACATTTTCATCACTCTAAAAAGATCCCTTGTGCTCTAAAAGAACCCTTTATAGTTAATCCCAATTCCCACCCAAAGCCTCAGGTAACTATGAATCTACTTTGGCTTTATGAATTTGTCTTTTCTGTACATTTATTATAAGCGGAATATGTGGACTTATGTGTCTAGCTACTTTTATTTAGTATAATTTTTTTTTGTTTGTTTGTTTGTTTTGCAGCACGCAGGCCTCTCACTGCTGTGGCCTCTCCCGTTGCGGAGCACAGGCTCCGGACGCGCAGGCTCAGCGGCCATGGCTCACGGGCCCAGCCGCTCCGCGGCATGTGGGATCTTCCTGGGCTGGGGCACGAACCCGCGTCCCCTGCATCAGCAGGTGGACTCTCAACCACTGCACCACCAGGGAAGCCCTATTTAGTATAACGTTCTTGAGGTTCATCTCTGTTAGAGTATGTGTCATCAATTTTCTCCTTTTTACTGCCAAACGCTATTCCATTGTAAGGGTATACCACATTTTGTTTATTAATTCACCAATTGATACACATTTGCATTTTTCTACTTTGGGGCTATTGTGAATAATACTGCCACGAACATTCAAGTGAAAGTCTCTGTGTGGACATGTTTCCATTTCTCTTAGATAGATACCTAGAAGTAGAATTGCTGTGTCACGTGATAATTGTATGTTTAATACTTTAGGTGACTGCCACACCTTTCAAGTGGCCAAACCATTTTAGATTTCTATCAGCAATGTATGACGGCTTCTATTTATCCATAACTCTGCCAATGCTTACAGTTTTCTTCATGATTACAGCCACCCTAATGGGTGTGAAGTGGTATCTCACTGTGGTTTTAACTTGCATTTCCCTAGTGACTAATGATGTTGAGCACATTTTCATGTATTAGCCATTCCTATATATTTTTCTGGTGAAATGTGTATTCAAATCTTTGGCTCATTTGTAAGTGGGGTTGTCTCCTTATTAATGGGTTAAGAGTACTCTGCATGCGATTTTAATAAATATTTCTCACTGGCTATTTTCTAGAGATTTTTAAACTGTGCCATAATTTTCCTCACAGTTCGCACCCTTCTGAGCCCCCGCCCGCCCCCAAATGTAGGTGTCTGCCAGTAAACAACCTGTCTGAAATGATACATAAGAAAGTGGCAGCGCTGGTTGCCTCACATATCCTTTTGGAACTTTTGAGATTTGAATCATGTGTAATAATTACATCATCTGAATTATGTTCCACATCTAGACCCTAAACCAGAGCTGTCAGCAGATGGGGCAAAGACAGTGTTATAACATGCTTCATGGTAGAGAAATTATTTAGCAGACATCTTTTCTTTTCTTGTCTACACTGTATGCAACCTAATTTATGAGTATCTGATTCCCAGTTTTCTCTATTTTCAAGCTTCTCTTTCTGATCTATATTAGAAGAATGATAATAATGGAATAAAGAAACATCAAACAGCAAAATTAGAGTCTTCTTTCTTGAATAAGACATAGCACCTTCTTTTAGTTTTCATTCACTAAATAAATGTAAACATTTTAGACTATGAATGATATGACCATTATTATAACAAAAAGAAACAAGAGTTAGATTAGGTCACAGTGGTACATAGTCAGCCCCAAATCCAATGATCTAAATAAAATTTTGAACAAACACAAAAACCATAAACAAGCCCCCAACCTGCAAAAATCTAATAATTGTGCTGGAAAATGAGAATTGCTATTAACAAATGACAACTTTTTAAGGAATTTTCAGAGGCCAGAAAGTTGGTAAAATTTGGAAATATACAGACAGGGAATAGGTTACACCAAGCAAATGATGACAGAAAGAAGGCCAGTGCAGTAATACTAATAGCAAACAAAATAAAATTCAAGGTGAAGAGCATTAAATGGAATAAGGAGGGCTATTTCATACACATAAAGGAGTCAATCAAATAAAAAAATGTGAATATTGATTTAGAAATAGAAAAAAACCCTGCTGATGCAGCCAAATAGCAATAATCAGAATATAAGAAAGATGGGGGGAATAAAAACTAACTATAACTAAATAAGCTAGAAAGCAGCAAAAACTCAAAGCATAAAATATCAAAAAAGAAAATACAGGGCTTCTCGGGTGGCACAGTGGTTAAGAATCCGCCTGTCAACACAGGGGACAGGGGTTCGAGTCCTGGTCCGGGAAGATCCCACATGCCGCAGAACTAAGCCCTCATGCCACAACTACTGAGCATGTGCTCTAGAGCTTGCGAGCCACAACTACTGAAGCCCGTGCACCTAGACCCCGTGTTCCACAACAAGAGAAGCCACTGCAATGAGAAGCTGATGCACCACAACAAAGAGTAGCCCCTGCTTGCCGCAGCTAGAGAAAGCCCCCGTGCAGCAACAAAGACCCAACGCAGGCAAAAATGAATAAATAAATAAATTAAAAAAAAATAAACACAGTGCTGCTCAATAAAAACAAAAGCTGCCTCTTTAAAAACAATTTAAAAAATAGAGTGTAGTTAAGTTCAATCAAGGAAAAAAAAAAAACACAGTTGCACAAGCCTCTTAGATAGCCTAATCCACCAGAGGGCAGACAGCAGAAGCAAGAAGAACTACAATTCCATAGCCTGTGGAACAAAAACCACATCCACAGAAAGATAGACAAGATGAAAAGGCAGAGGGCTATGTACCAGATGAAGGAACAAGATAAAACACCAGAAAAAGAACTAAATGAAGTAGAGATAGGCAATCTTCCAGAAAAAGAATTCAGTATGATGATAGTGAAGATGATCCAGGACCTCGGAAAAAGAATGGAGGCAAAAATCGAGAAGATGCCAGAAGTGTTTAACAAAGATCTAGAAGAATTAAAGAACAAACAAACAGAGATGAACAATACAATAACTGAAATGAAAACTACACTAGAAGGCATCAAGAGCAGAATAACTGAGGCAGAAGAACGGATAAGTGACCTGGAAGACAGAATGGGGGAATTCACTGCTGCAGAACAGAATAAAGAAAAAAGAATGAAACGAAATGAAGACAGCCTAAGAGACCTCTGGGACAACAATAAACACAGCAACATTCGCATTATAGGGGTCCCAGAAGAAGAGAGAAAGGACCTTAAAAAATGTTTGAAGAGATTATACTCGAAAATTTCCCTAACATGGGAAAGGAAACAGCCACCCAAGTCCAGGAAGTGCAGAGTCGAACCTAAAACCAAGGTTATTCTACCCAGCAAGGATATCATTAAGATTCAATGGAGAAATCAAAAGCTTTACAGGCAAGCAAAAGCTAAGAATTCAGCACCACCAAACCAGCTCTACAACAAATGCAAAAGGAACTTCTCTAAGCGGGAAACAGAAGAGAAGAAAAGGACCTACAAAAACAAACCCAAAACAATTAAGAAAATGGTCATAGGAACATACATATCAATAATTACCTTAAATGTGAATGGATAAAATGCTCCAACCAAAAGACACAGGCTTGATGAATGGAAACAAAAACAAGACCCCTGGGCTTCCCTGGTGGCGTAGTGGTTGCGCGTCCGCCTACCGATGCAGGGGAACCGGGTTCGCGCCCCGGTCTGGGGGGATCCCGCGTGCCACGGAGCGGCTGGGCCCGTGGGCCATGGCCACTGAGCCTGCGCGTCCGGAGCCT
>NC_041221.1:110219393-110222880 GCF_002837175.3 Physeter macrocephalus
CCACAAAAAAAAAAAAAAAAAAAAAAAAAAAAAAAGACCCCTATATATGCTGTCTACAAGAGACCCACTTCAGACCTAGGAACACATACAGACTGTAAGTGAGGGGATGGAAAAAGATATTCCATGCAAATGGAAATCAAAAGAAAGCTGGAGTAGCAATACTCATATCAGATAAAATGGACTTTAAAGAATGTTACGAGGGTTGCGGAAGATGGCGGAAGAGTAAGACACGGATATCACCTTCCTCCCCAAAGATACATCAGAAATACATCTACACGTGGAACAACTCCTACAGAACACCCACTGAACGCTGGCAGAAGACCTCAGACCTCCCAAAAGGCAAGAAACCTACTCCTCTGGGTAGGGCAAAAGAAAAAAGAATAAACAGAGACAAAAGTATAGGGACGAGACCTGCACCTGTGGGAGGGAGCTGTGAAGGAGGAAAGGTTTCCACACACTAGAAGTCCCTTCGCGGGCGGAGACTGCGGGTGGTGGAGGCGGGGAAGCATCGGAGCCACAGAGGAGAGCGCAGCAACAGGGGTGCAGAGGGCAAAGCGGAGAGATTCCCGCAAAGAGGATCAGTGCTGACCAGCACTCACCAGCCTGAGAGGCTTGTCTGCTCACCTGCAGGGGCGGGCGGGGGCTGGGAGCTGGGGCTCGGCCGAAGCCAGGAGAGGACTAGGGTAGGCTGTGTGAACACAGCCTGAAGGGGTTAGTGCAGCACTGCTAGTCGGGAGGGAGTCCGGGTAAAAGTCTGGAACTGCCGAAGAGACAAGAGACTTTTTCTTCCCTCTTTGTTTCCTGGTGCACGAGGAGAGGGGATTAAGAGCGCTGCTTAAAGGAGCTCCAGAGATGGGTGCAAGCCACGGCTATCAGCGCGGACCCCATAGACGGGCATGAGACACTAAGGCCGCTGCTGCCGCCACCGAGAAGCCTGTGTGCGACCACAGGTCACTATCTACACCTCCCCTCCCGGGAGCCTGGGCAACCCGCCACTGCCAGGGTCCCGCGATCCGGGGACAAGTTCCCTGGAGAACGCACGGTGTGCCCCAGGCTGGTGCAACATCATGCCGGCCTCTGCCACCGCAGGCTCGCCCCGCATCTGTAATATTCTCTCCCCCAGGCCTGAGGGAGCCAGAGCCGCCTAATCAGCTGCTCCTTTAACCCTGTCCTGTCTGAGCGAAGAATATGCCCTCAGGTGACCTACATGCAGAGGTGGGACCAAATCCAAAGTTGAACACCGGGAGCTGTGCGAACAAAGAAGAGAAAGGGAAATCTCTCCCAGTAGCCTCAGGAGCAGCGGATTAAACCTCCACAATCAACTTGATGTACCCTGCATCTGTGAAATGCCTGAATAGACAATGAATCATCCCAAATAGAGGAGGTGGACTTTGAGAGCAAGATATATTTTTTTCCCCTTTTCCTCTTTTTGTGAGTGTGTATGTGTATGCTTCTGTGTGAGATTTTGTCTGTATAGCTTTGCTTTCACCATTTGTCCTAGGGTTCTATCTCTGCGGTTTTTATTGTTTGTTTGCTTTTTTATTAACAAAAATTTTTTTTCTTAATATTTTTTATTATAATAACTATATTTTATTTTATCTTACTTTATTTTATTTTATTTTATCTTCTTTCTTTCTACCTTTTCTCCCTTTTATTCTGAGCTGTGTGGATGAAAGGCTCTTCGTGCTCCAGCCAGGAGTCAGTGCTGTGCCACTGACGAGGGAGAGCCAACTTCAGGACCCTGGTCCACAAGAGACCTCCCAGCTCCACGTAATATCAAACGGCAAAAATCTCCCAGAGATCTCAGTCTCAACACCAATACCCAGCTTCACTCAACGACCAGCAAGCTACAGTGCCGGACACCCTATGCCAAACAACTAGCAAGACAGGAACACAACCCCACCCATTAGCAGAGAGGAAGCCTAAAATCATAATAAGGCCACAGACACCTCAAAACACACCACCAGACTTGGACATGCCCACCAGAAAGACAAGATCCAGCCTCATCCACCAGAACACAGGCACTAGTCCCCTCCACCAGGAAGCCTACACAACCCACTGAACCAACTATAGCCACAGGGGACAGACACCAAAAACAACGGGAACTACAAACCTGCAACCTGCAAAAAGGAGAACCCAAACACAAAGATAAACAAAATAAGAAGACAGAAAAACACACAGCACATGAAGGAGCAAGATAAAAACCCACCAGACCTAACAAATGAAGAGGAAATAGGCAGTCTACCTGAAAAAGAATTCAGAATAATGATAGTAAAGATGATCCAAAATCTTGGAAATAGAATAGAACACACCACCAGACTTGGACATGCCCACCAGAAAGACAAGATCCAGCCTCATCCACCAGAACACAGGCACTAGTCCCCTCCACCAGGAAGCCTACACAACCCACTGAACCAACTATAGCCACGGGACAGACACCAAAAACAACGGGAACTACAAACCTGCAACCTGCAAAAAGGAGAACCCAAACACAAAGATAAGCAAAATAAAAAGACAGAAAAACACACAGCACATGCAGGAGCAAGATAAAAACCCACCAGACCTAACAAATGAAGAGGAAATAGGCAGTCTACCTGAAAAAGAAATCAGAATAATGATAGTAAAGATGATCCAAAATCTTGGAAACAGAATAGAGAAAATGCAAGAAACATTTAACAAGGACCTAGAAGAACTAAAGAGGAAACAAGCAATGATGAACAACACAATAAATGAAATTTAAAACTCTCTAGAAGGGATCAATAGCAGAAAAACTGAGGCAGAATAACAGATAAGTGATCTGGAAGATAAAACAGTGGAAATAACTACTGCAAGCAGAATAAAGAAAAAAGAATGAAAAGAACTGAGGACAGTCTCAGAGAACTCTGGGACAACATTAAACACACCAACATTCGAATTATAGAGGTCCCAGAAGAAGAAGAGAAAAAGAAAGGGACTGAGAAAATATTTGAAGAGATTATAGTTGAAAACTTCCCTAACATGGGAAAGGAAATAGTTAATCAAGTCCAGGAAGCACAGAGAGTCCCATACAGGATAAATCCAAGGAGAAACACGCCAAGACACATATTAATCAAACTATCAAAAATTAAATACCAACAAATGCTAAAGGAACTTCTCTAGGCAAGAAACACAAGAGAAGGAATGGACCTACAATAACAAACTGAAAAGAATTAAGAAAATGGGAACAGGAACATACAAATCAATAATTACCTTAAATGTAAATGGATTAAATGCTCCCACCAAAAGACACAGACTGGCTGAATGGATACAAAAACAAGACCCATATATATGCTGTCTACAAGAGACCCACTTCAGACCTAGGGACACATACAGACTGAAAGCGAGGGGATGGAAAAAGATATTCCATGCAAATGGAAATCAGAAGAAAGCTGGAGTAGCAATTCTCATAAAAGACAAAATAGACTTTAAAATAAAGAATGTTACAAGAGACAAGGAAGGACACTACATA
>NC_041221.1:110223582-110224508 GCF_002837175.3 Physeter macrocephalus
AGATTACTACAAGCAACTCTAGGCCAATAAAATGGACAACCTGGAAGAAATGGACAAATTCTTAGAAATGCACAACCTGCCAAGACTGATTCAGGAAGAAATAGAAAATATGAACAGACCAATCACAAGCACTGAAATTGAAACTGTGATTTAAAATCTTCCCACAAACAAAAGCCCAGGACCAGATGGCTTCACAGGTGAATTCTATCAAACATTTAGAGAAGAGCTAACAACTACCCTTCTCAAACTCTTCCAAAATATAGCAGAGGGAGGAACACTCCCAAACTCATTCTACTAGGCCACCATCACCCTTATACGAAAACCAGACAAAGATGTCACAAAGAAAGAAAACTACAGGCCGATTATCACTGATGAACATAGATGCAAAAATCTTCAACAAAATACTAGCAAACAGAATCCAACCGCACATTAAAAGGATCATACACCATGATCAAATGGGGTTTACTACAGGAATGCAAGGATTCTTCAATATACGCAAATCAATCAACGTGATACACCATATTAACAAATTGAAGGAGAAAAACCATATGATCATCTCAATAGATGCAGAGAAAGCTTTCGACAAAATTCAACACCCATTTATGATAAAAACCCTGCAGAAAGTAGGCATAGAGGGAACTTTCCTCAACATAATAAAGGCCATATATGACAAACCCACAGCCAACATCGTCCTCAATGGTGAAAAACTGAAACCATTTCCACTAAGAACAGGAACAAGACAAGGTTGCCCACTCCCACCACTCTTATTCAACATAGTTTTGGAAGTTCTAGCCACAGCAACCAGAGAAGAAAAAGAAATAAAAGGAATCCAAATAGGAAAAGAAGAAGTAAAGCTGTCACTGTTTGCAGATGACATGATACTATACATAGAGAATACTAAAGATGCCACCAGAAAACTACTAGAG
>NC_041221.1:110225979-110227043 GCF_002837175.3 Physeter macrocephalus
AAAAGGTCATGAAGAACCTAGGGGTAAGACGGGAATAAAGACACAGACCTACTAGAGAATGGACTTGAGGATATGGGGAGGGGGACGGGTAAGCTGTGACAAAGTGAGAGAGTGGCATGGACATATATACACTACCAAACATAAAATAGCTAGCTAGTGGGAAGCAGCCGCATAGCACAGGGAGATCAGCTCATTGCTTTGTGTCCACCTAGAGGGGTAGGATAGGGAGGGTGGGAGGGAGGGAGACGCAAGAGGGAAGGGATATGGGAACATATGTATATGTATAACTGATTCACTGTGTTATAAAGCAGACACTAACACACCATTGTAAAGCAATTATACTCCAGTAAAGATGTTAAAAAATAAATAAATAAATAAATAAATAAGCGTTTATGAACCTGATAAAGAGCATGCAATGTTAATGTTGGGAGATGTAGACTGATATATGTTTCAATAAATCGATTTTAATTTTCCAAGAAAAAAAAAGAATGTTACAAGAGACATGGAATGACACTACATACTGATCAAGAGATCAATCCAAGAAGAAGAAGATATAACAATTATAAATATATATGCACCCAACATAAGAGCACCTCAATACATAAGGCAACTGCTAACAGCTCTAAAAGAGTAAATCGACAGTAACAATAATAGTGGGGGACTTTTAACACCTCACCTACAATGACGGACAGATCATCCAAACAGAAAATTAATAAGGAAACACGAGCTTTAACTGACACAACAGACCAGATAGATTTAATTGATATTTATAGGGCATTCCATCCAAAACCAGCAGATTACACTTTCTTCCCAAGTGCGCAAGGAACATTCTGCAGGATAGATCACATGTGAGTCACAAATCAAGCCTCAGTAAATTTAAGAAAATTAAAACCATATCAAGCATCTTTTCTGACCACAACGCTATGAGATTAGAAATCAATTACAGGGAAAAAAACGTAAAAAACACAAACACGTGGAGGCTAAACAATACGTTACTAAATAACCAAGAGATCACTGAAGAAATTAAAGAGGAAATCAAAAAATATCTAGAGACAAATGACAAT
>NC_041221.1:110227905-110229072 GCF_002837175.3 Physeter macrocephalus
CAATGTGATACACCATGTTAACAAATTGAAGAATAAAAACCATATGATCATCTCAATAGATGCAGAAAAAGCTTTTGACAAAATTCAACATCCATTTATGATAAAAACTCTCCAGAAAGTGGGCATAGAGGGAAACCACCTCAACATAATAAATGCCATATATGACAAACCCACAGCCAATATCGTCCTCAATGGTGAAAAATTAAAACCATTTCCACTAAGATCAGGAACGAGACAAGGTTGCCCAGTCTCACCACTCTTATTTAACATGGTTTTGGAAGTCCTACCCACGGCAATCAGAGAAGAAAAATAAAAGGAATACAAATTGGAAAAGAAGAAGTAAAGCTGTCACTCTTTGCAGATGACATGATACTATACATAGAGAATCTTAAAGATGCTACCAGAAAACTACTACAGCTAATCAGTGAATTTGGTAAAGTTGCAGGATACAAAATTAATACACAGCAATCTCTTGCATTCCTATACAATAATGATGAAAAATCTGAAAGAGAAATGAAGGAAACACTCCCATTTACCACTGCAACAAAAAGAAGAAAATACCTAGGAATAAACCTACCTGGGGAGACAAAAGACCCGTATGCAGAAAAGTATAAGACATTGATGAAAGAAATTAAAGATGATACCAACAGATGGAGAGATATACCATGTTCTTGGATTAGAAGAATCAATATTGTGAGAATGACTATACTACCCAAAGCAATCTACAGATTCAATGCAATCCCTATCAAATTACTGATGGCATTTTTTACAAAACTAGAACAAAAAAAATGTTAAAATTTTTATGAAGACAAAAAAGACCCCAAATACCCAAAGCAGTCTTGTGGGAAAAAAATGGAGTTGGAGGAATCAGACTCCCTGACTTCAGACTATACTACAAAGCTACAGTAATCAAGACAATATGGTACTGGCACAAAAATAGAAATATAGGGCTTCCCAGGTGGCGCAGTGGTTGAGAGTCTGCCTGCCGATGCAGGGGACACGGGTTTGTGCCCCGGTACACAAAAATAAACTCAAAATGGATTAGAGACCTAAATGTCAGACTGGATACTATATAACTCTTAGAGGAAAACATAGGAAGAACACTCTTTGACATAAATCACAGCAAGATCTTTTTTGATCCACCTCCTAGAGAAATGGAAATAAAAA